>NC_056448.1:50190469-50245119 GCF_018296145.1 Oncorhynchus tshawytscha
CCCCCTGGTAATGAGCACTCAACTTATAAACAATTCCCCACACTTCCCTACCAGTGAATCAAAGACATTCTCCCTCTTCCCTACCAGCGAATCAAGGACATTCTCCTTCTTCCCTACCAGCGAATCAAGGACATTCTCCTTCTTCCCTACCATCAAATCAAGGACATTCCCTCCCTCTCCCTACCATCAAGTACATTCTCCCTGTTCCCTATCAGCTCATCAAGGACATTCTCTCTCTTCCCTACCATCAAATCAAGTACATTCTCCCTGTTCCCTACCAGCTCATCAAGGACATTCTCCCTCTTCTCTACCAACAAATCAAGTACATTCTCCCTGTTCCCTACCAGCTCATCAAGGACATTCTCCCTCTTCTCTACCATCAAATCAAGGACATTCTCCCTGTTCCCTACCAGCTCATCAAGGACATTCTCCCTCTTCCCTACCAGCGAATCAGGGATATTCTGATAAGCGTGACAAAGTTTGATGATGTAATGTTACAAGTAAAGTAGGAAGACCAGGTTTTAAAAGGCAACAGGATATTAATGTGACGTGAAGGAGGTGTTTCCATGTGGTCTGGAGAAGCGGTTTAATGCTCTGACTGAATGGAAGCTGATAATTATTAGTTTTTTACTCTGCTGGTCTCAGCAGGTCCCAGGAAGAAATGACGAGTCCTCGCTTTCCGAGACCGAGTACCAATGTATCCGACACCGAGACAAGACCGAGACACTCAATATGTTGACTCCAGTACTACAACACTAGCTCATGGACTATGCTGCCTGGACTAGAACATTATAGCCTGGGTACCAGACCTGTTTGTGCTATTATTCCTCTCCTTGCCACCTCTTGTCAGATGCCCAAAAATGTAAATGCTGCTGCTACGGTTAACCTCTCTTTTCCACCTTCCTCATGTTTTCTTTCTCTCTCTTTCCTTCCTTCTCCCTCTCTCCTTCTACCCCTCCCTTCCTCCCTCCCTGATGGACTATGTTGCCTGGTCTAACAAACAGGCATCCTATCAGGGCGGGGACTGGAGGTACCTGTCGCGGCTCCATCTGCGGGTGGTCACCCTGGTGGAGCACCCCTTCGTCTTCACCCGGGAGGTGGATGAGGACGGTCTCTGTCCCGCTGGTCAGCTCTGCCTGAACCCACTCACCAACAACACAGCCCTGCTCCAGTCTCTCTTCCTCCAGATGCGGGGGCCTAACGACAGCATTCCCATGGAGTATAAGAAGTGTTGCTACGGCTACTGCGTCGATCTACTGGAGAAACTGGCGGAGGACATGGGGTTTGACTTCGACCTGTATATTGTAGGCGACGGCAAGTATGGTGGGTTTACAAACGGACGCTGGACAGGGCTGGTGGGGGATCTACTCAGCGGAGCGGCCCACCTAGCCGTCACATCTTTCAGTATCAACTCGGCCCGGAGCAGGGTTATAGACTTCACCTCCCCGTTCTTCTCCACCTCTCTGGGCATCCTGGTACGGACCCGGGATACGGCCGCGCCCATCGGGGCATTCATGTGGCCCCTGCACTGGTCCATGTGGCTGGGGATATTCGTCTCGCTACACGTTACTGCCGTGTTCCTGACCATCTACGAGTGGAACAGCCCGTTTGGGATGACGCCGCGAGGCAGGAACAGAGATAAGGTGTTCTCCTTCTCCTCGGCTCTGAACGTCTGCTATGCCATCCTGTTTGGCCGTACAGCTGCCATTAAACCTCCTAAGTGCTGGACGGGGCGGTTCCTCATGAATCTCTGGGCTATCTTCTGCCTGTTCTGTCTGTCCACCTACACAGCCAATCTGGCCGCCGTCATGGTGGGGGAGAAAACATTCCAGCAACTCTCAGGAATACACGATCCAAAGGTAGGAAAACTCAGCTGTATTAACTCCTGTCCAGTACTACAACACGTGCATAAATAGTGCACCGTAGGGTGTTGTGGGGCTGAGGCCTGAAGCTAGATAGAAGGGCCGAGAGGGGGGGAGGGGCCTGTTTTAGAAGGGTTAAGGAGAGGGAGAGGGACTGAGGAGGGGCTGGGAAGAGGGAGAGGGGAGAGGGGCCTGGGAGGGGGCTGGGAATAGGGGCTGGGGTATGGGGAGAGGGACAGGGGCCTGGGAGAGGGCCCTGGGAGAGGGGCCTGGGGAGAGGGAAAGGGGCTGGGAGAGGGGTTAGGGAGAGGGCCCTGGGAGAGAGCCTGGGGAGAGGGGTTAGGGAGAGGGGAGAGGGCCCTGGGTTAGGGAGAGGGGAGAGGGCCCTGGGAGAGTGGCTGGGGTATGGGGAGAGGGAAAGGGACTGGGAAAGAGTCCTGGGGAGAGGGGTTAGGAGGAGGTTAGGGAGAGGGGAGAGGGCCCTGGGAGAGGGGTTAGGGACAGGGGTTAGGGAGGGCCCTGGGAGAGGGGTTAGGGAGAGGGCCTGGGGAGAGGGGAGAGGGCCCTGGGAGAGGGGTTAGGGACAGGGGTTAGGGAGAGGGCCCTGGGAGAGGGGTTAGGGAGAGGGCCTGGGAGAGGGGAGAGGGCCCTGGGAGAGTGGCTGGGGTATGGTGCTGGATGAGGCATAAGGTTCAGGAGGTTATGGATTTTACAATGGAGAGGAGTTGAAGTGAAAAGGTATTTTTGAAAAGAGTCCAGTAGATTAATGAGGGTTGCAGTATTGTGGAGAGTTCCAGTTTAAAGTGCAGTATCATCACAATTAATCAGTGGTCTGTCTGGGACAGTCCGACTGGTCTAAGCAACTGCCTTCAGAATAGGTCATATAATGTATCGGTGTGAATCTGGGATCAAATTCACCCCACTGCTATTCTAGATAACCCTCTCATCCTATCTTTCCTGTCAGTCTTTCACTGTCCTGTCTAAACAATACATGTGAAATGGTTGGACAGCTCAACTCCTTTAAAAATAAAACAAATAACAATCACAATTAAAGGTAACAGGAGCTAAGAGAGCTCTGTAACAGGTAAGCTGTGATGAGGAAGTAATAGACCACAGTTACAGGAGGTTACAGACCACAGTTACAGGAGGTTACAGACCACAGTTACAGGAGGTTACAGACCACAGTTACAGGAGGTTACAGACCACAGTTACAGGAGGTTACAGACCACAGTTACAGGAGGTTTCAGACCACAATTACAGGAGGTTACAGACCACAGTTAAAGGTTGCAGACCACAGTTAAAGGTTACAGACCACAGTTAAAGGTTACAGACCACAGTTACAGGAGGTTACAGACCACAGTTACAGGAGGTATAAATGTACTCAATTTACAGGATGCTTTAGACTACAGTTACAGGAGGTTACAGACCACAGTTACAGGAGGTTACAGACCACAGTTACAGGAGGTTACAGACTAAAGTTACAGGAGGTAATAGACTACTCTAACAGTTACATGAGGTACTTGACCACTCTAACAGTTACAGGAGGTACTAGACCACTCTAACAGTTACAGGAGGCACTAGACCACACTAACAGTTACAGGAAGTAATAGACCACACTAACAGTTACAGGAAGTAATAGACCACAGTAACAGTTACCGGAGGTACTAGACCACAGTAACAGTTACCGGAGGTACTAGACCACAGTAACAGTTACAGGGGGTACTAGACCACACTAACAGTTACAGGAGGTACTAGACCACAGTAACAGTTACAGGGGGTGATAGACCACAGTAACAGTTACAGGAGGTACTAGACCACAGTAACAGTTACAGGGGGTGATAGACCACAGTAACAGTTACCGGAGGTACTAGACCACTGTAACAGTTACGGGAGGTACAGACCACTAACAGTTACAGGGGGTGATAGACCACACTAACAGTTACAGGAGGTACTAGACCACTAACAGTTACAGGGGGTGATAGACCACACTAACAGTTACAGGAGGTACTAGACCACTAACATTTACAGGGGGTGATAGACCACACTAACAGTTACAGGAGGTACTAGATCACTAACAGTTACAGGGGTGATAGACCACTCTAACAGTTACAGGAGGTACTAGACCACTAACAGTTACAGGGGGTGATAGACCACTCTAACAGTTACAGGAGGTACTAGACCACAGTAACAGTTACGGGAGGTACTAGACCACACTAACAGTTACAGGAGGTATTAGACCACAGTAACAGTTACAGGGGGTGATAGACCACACTAACAGTTACAGGAGGTACTAGACCACTAACATTTACAGGGGGTGATAGACAACACTAACAGTTACAGGAGGTACTAGACCACTAACAGTTACAGGGGTGATAGACCACTCTAACAGTTACAGGAGGTACTAGACCACTAACAGTTACAGGGGTGATAGACCACTAACAGTTACAGGAGGTACTAGACCACTAACAGTTACAGGGGTGATAGACCACACTAACAGTTACAGGAGGTACTAGACCACTAACAGTTACAGGGGTGATAGACCACTCTAACAGTTACAGGAGGTACTAGATCACTAACAGTTACAGGGGTGATAGACCACTCTAACAGTTACAGGAGGTACTAGACCACTAACAGTTACAGGGGTGATAGACCACTAACAGTTACAGGAGGTACTAGACCACTAACAGTTACAGGGGTGATAGACCACTCTAACAGTTACAGGAGGTACTAGACCACTAACAGTTACAGGGGGTGATAGACCACTAACAGTTACAGGAGGTACTAGACCACTAACAGTTACAGGGGGTGATAGACCACTAACAGTTACAGGAGGTACTAGACCACTAACAGTTACAGGGGTGATAGACAACACTAACAGTTACAGGAGGTACTAGATCACTAACAGTTACAGGGGTGATAGACCACTCTAACAGTTACAGGAGGTACTAGACCACTAACAGTTACAGGGGGTGATAGACCACTCAAACAGTTCCTTGTTTTCTGTTCTTCCAGCTTCATCACCCATCACAGGGTTTCCGCTTCGCCACGGTCCGGGAGAGCAGTGCCGAGGATTACCTGAAGAAAAGCTTTCCAGAGATGCACGAATACATGAGACGGTACAACGTACCAGCAACCCCAGATGGAATAGAACATCTGAAGTGAGTCATGACTGTAAAGTACTGACTCATCACAGCTTTAACATGGGTACCAACATGATACAGTACTGACTCATCACAGCTTTAACATGGGTACCAACATGATACAGTACTGACTCATCACAGCTTTAACATGGGTACCAACATGATACAGTACTGACTCATCACAGCTTTAACATGGGTACCAACATGATACAATACTGACTCATCACAGCTTTAACATGGGTACCAACATGATACAATACTGACTCATCACAGCTTTAACATGGGTACCAATACAGGCTTTATACAGGGAGACTTCATAACAGTTCTGAATATGTCCCACTCATAATACTCTGCCACAAAGTAGATTTAACACGTTTAGTTCTGCAGTAAAACACCATAATACTCTAGATTTAACACGTTTAGTTCTGCAGTAAAACACCATAATACTCTAGATTTAACACGTTTAGTACTGCAGTAAAACACCATAATACTCTAGATTTAACACGTTTAGTACTGCAGTAAAACACCATAATACTCTAGATTTAACACGTTTAGTACTGCAGTAAAACACCATAATACTCTGCCACACAGGGCTCGTTTTAACACGGACAATAAGAGGTCAATAGGAATGTCTCCATCTATTGACAGTATGTGAGTGACATCGTTAGTGGCTCTGTGCTCTGCTCCATCCTCTCCAGTGATACACGTATTTGAAACCCAGGTCTACTGGAGGTGCTAGCTATGCATCTCGCTATGTGGCCTTTGATCCTCTCCTATATCTGCTACTCAATCTGAAACTGTTTCTCAAGTCATCTCACATCTTCTCTGGAGGAGAGCAGAGTTACTGGAACTGAGGGCAGACAGCTCGGGGCTGAGGGCAGACGGCTCGGGGCTGAGGGCAGGTTGGGTGTGGTGACATATACTGTACCAGTCAAAAGTTTGGACACCTACTCATTCAAGGGTTTTTCCTTATTTTTCCTATTTTCTACGTTGTAGAATAATGGTGAAGACAAAAAAAAACGATAACTTAATACATATGGAATCATGTAGTAACCAAAAAAGTGTTAAATAAATCAAAATACACATGAAGCTGGTTGAGAGAATGCCAAGATTGTGCAAAGCTGTCATCAAGGCAAACACTTGGCTACTTTGAAGAATCTAAAATCTATTTTGATTTGTTTAACACTATTTTTTGGTTACTACATAATTCCATATGTGTTATTTCATCGTTTTGATGTCGTCACTATTATTCTACAATGTAGAAAATAGTCAAAATAAAGAAAAACCTTTGAATGAGTAGGTGTCCAAACTTTTGACTGGTAATGTACATACCTTTCTCTCTGTGTGAGGGAGGTGAGGAGATGACTGAAGACTTGCACCTGCTCGCCACTGATCAGATCCTTCTGGAACGTATTCTGATAAGGAGGTGCATACCGTATCGGCTTGCCTGAGTTTCTTTCAGAGCCAGAGATAGCCCTCCCACATCTTTACTATAGCCAGCAATATATATTAGTATGCACTGCATGAAAAAGGGCTTAACATGTGGACCCCTGGAAGTTATTAAAAAATAGAAGTGAAAAATAGCTAACGGCAGGCAGTCTAACGATTAAGAGCGTTGGGCCAGTTACCAAAAGGTAGCTGGTTCGAATCCCCGAGCTGCCTAGGTGAAAAGTCTGTCTGTGCCCTTGAGCAAGGCACTTCACCGTAATTGTTCCAATAAGTCACTCTGGATACGTGTCTGCTAAATGGCAACCATGTAAAATGTTGCATGTCTAACATCAGTAAGACTCAATCATGGACACTCTTACTGACAGTTGTGGCTGCTTTGTGTGATGTATTGTTGTCTCTACCTTCTTGCCCTTTGTGCTGTTTGTGCCTATAATCTTTGTACCCTGTTTTGTGCTGCTATCATGTTGTGTTGTCATGTTGTGTTGCTACCATGCTGTGTTGTCACATTGTATTGCTACCATGCTGTGTTGTCACATTGTATTGCTACCATGCTGTGTTGTCACATTGTATTGCTACCATGCTGTGTTGTATTTTTGCGTTGCTACCATGCTGTGTTGTCATGTTGTGTTGCTACCATGCTGTGTTGTTTTTCTACCATGCTGTGTTGTCATGTGTTGCTGCCATGCTGTGTTGTTGTGTTGATGTGTTGTTGTGTTGCTGCCATGCTGTGTTGTTGTGTTGCTGCCATGCTGTGTTGTTGTGTTTGCTGCCATGCTGTGTTGTCATGTTGTGTTGCTGCCAGGCTGTGTTGTCATGTTGTGTTGCTGCCATGCTGTGTTGCTGCATGCTGTGTTGTCATGTGTTGTTGCCATGCTGTGTTGTCATGTGTTGTTGCCATGCTGTGTTGTCATGTGTTGCTGCCATGCTGTGTTGTCATGTGTTGTTGCCATGCTGTGTTGTTGTGTTGCTGCCATGCTGTGTTGTCATGTTTTGTTGCTGCCATGCTGTGTTGTTGTGTTGCTACCATGCTGTGTTGTTGTGTTTTGTTGCTGCCATGCTGTGTTGCTGTGTTGCTGCTACCATGCTGTGTTGTTGTGTTGCTACCATGCTGTGTTGTTGTGTTGTGTTGCTGCCATGCTGTGTTGTCCATGCTGTGTTGCTGCCATGCTGTGTTATGTTTTGTTGCTGCCATGCTGTGTTGTTGTGTTGCTGTGTTGTGTGCCATGCTGTGTTGTCATGTTGTGTTGCTGCCATGCTGTGTTGTCATGTTTTGTTGCTGCCATGCTGTGTTGTCTGTTTGTGTTGCTGCCATGCTGTGTTGTCATGTTGTTGCTGCCATGCTGTGTTGTCATGTTTTGTTGCTGCCATGCTGTGTTGTCATGTTTTGTTGCTGCCATGCTGTGTTGTCATGTTTTGTTGCTGCCATGCTGTGTTGTCATGTTGCTGCCATGCTGTGTTGACTCTTGTCGTGATGTGTGTATTCAGTAGCAAATTGTGTGTCTTTTCAGGCATGATCCACAGCAACTGGATGCTTTCATCATGGACAAGGCCTTACTAGACCACGAGGTGTCTATAGATGCAGAATGCAAGACACTCACTGTGGGGAAACCATTTGCAATTGAAGGCAAGTAGATTGACATGAAATAAGGTGTTAATTCTGTATCCATAATGAAGAGGAACAAGACAGGTACGCCCTCTCTCCCCTCTCCTTTTTGTGCTAGCTACAGAAACACTGGTAGAAAGGATAAGACAAGACACTATAATATAGAACCACTGGTAGAAAGGATAAGACAAGACATTATAATATAGAACCACTGGTATAAAGGATAAGACAAGACATTATAATATAGAACCACTGGTATAAAGGATAAGACAAGACACTATAATATAGAACCACTGGTAGAAAGGATAAGACAAGACATTATAATATAGAACCACTGGTAGAAAGGATAAGACAAGACATTATAATATAGAACCACTGGTATAAAGGATAAGACAAGACATTATAATATAGAACCACTGGTATAAAGGATAAGACAAGACATTATAATATAGAACCACTGGTATAAAGGATAAGACAAGACATTATAATATAGAACCACTGGTAGAAAGGATAAGACAAGACATTATAATATAGAACCACTGGTAGAAAGGATAAGACAAGACACTATAATATAGAACCACTGGTATAAAGGATAAGACAAGACATTATAATATAGAACCACTGGTATAAAGGATAAGACAAGACATTATAATATAGAACCACTGGTAGAAAGGATAAGACAAGACACTATAATATAGAACCACTGGTAGAAAGGATAAGACAAGACATTATAATATAGAACCACTGGTATAAAGGATAAGACAAGACATTATAATATAGAACCACTGGTAGAAAGGATGAGACAAGACATTATAATATAGAACCACTGGTAGAAAGGATAAGACAAGACATTACAAGACACTATAATATAGAACCACTGGTAGAAAGGATAAGACAAGACATTATAATATAGAACCACTGGTATAAAGGATAAGACAAGACATTATAATATAGAACCACTGGTAGAAAGGATAAGACAAGACATTATAATATAGAACCACTGGTAGAAAGGATAAGACAAGACATTCTAATATAGAACCACTGGTAGAAAGGATAAGACAAGACATTATAATATAGAACCACTGGTAGAAAGGATAAGACAAGACATTACAAGACATATAATATAGAACCACTGGTAGAAAGGATGAGACAAGACATTATAATATAGAACCACTGGTAGAAAGGATAAGACAAGACATTATAATATAGAACCACTGGTATAAAGGATAAGACAAGACATTATAATATAGAACCACTGGTAGAAAGGATAAGACAAGACACTATAATATAGAACCACTGGTAGAAAGGATAAGACAAGACATTATAATATAGAACCACTGGTATAAAGGATAAGACAAGACATTATAATATAGAACCACTGGTAGAAAGGATAAGACAAGACATTATAATATAGAACCACTGGTATAAAGGATAAGACAAGACATTATAATATAGAAGTCATTATGTCTGTTCCCAGGTTACGGCATCGGCCTGCTGTGTTTTCTAAGTCATTATGTCTGTTCCCAGGTTACGGCATCGGCCTGCTGTGTTTTCTAAGTCATTATGTCTGTTCCCAGGTTACATCATCTGCCTGCTGTGTTTTCTGTCTGTTCCCAGGCTACGGCATCGGCCTGCTGTGTTTTCTATCTGTTCCCAGGTTACGGCATCGGCCTGCTGTGTTTTCTATCTGTTCCCAGGTTACGGCATCGGCCTGCTGTGTTTTCTATCTGTTCCCAGGTTACGGCATCGGCCTGCTGTGTTTTCTGTCTGTTCCCAGGTTACGGCATCGGCCTGCTGTGTTTTCTATCTGTTCCCAGGTTACGGCATCGGCCTGCTGTGTTTTCTATCTGTTCCCAGGTTACGGCATCGGCCTGCTGTGTTTTCTATCTGTTCCCAGGTTACGGCATCGGCCTGCTGTGTTTTCTATCTGTTCCCAGGTTACATCATCGGCCTGCTGTGTTTTCTGTCTGTTCCCAGGCTACGGCATCGGCCTGCGCCAGAACTCCCACCTGACCTCTAATATCTCAGAGCTGGTGAGCCAGTACAAGTCTGACGGCTTCATAGACATGCTACATGATAAGTGGTACAAGGTGGTGCCCTGTGGGAAACGGAGCTTCGCAGTCACAGAGGTAATGTACATCATACTACTTCAACCAGTCACAGAGGTAATGTACATCATACTACTTCAATCAGTCACAGAGGTAATGTACATCATACTACTTCAACCAGTCACAGAGGTAATGTACATCACTCTACTTCAACCAGTCACAGAGGTAATGTACATCACTCTACTTCAACCAGTCACAGAGGTAATGTACATCATACCTCTTCAACCAGTCACAGAGGTAAATCAAATCAAATCAAATTTATTTATATAGCCCTTCGTACATCAGCTGATATCTCAAAGTGCTGTACAGAAACCCAGCCTAAAACCCCAAACAGCAAGCAATGCAGGTGTAGAAGCACAGTGGCTAGGAAAAACTCCCTAGAAAGGCCAAAACCTAGGAAGAAACCTAGAGAGGAACCAGGCTATGTGGGGTGGCCAGTCCTCTTCTGGCTGTGCCGGGTGGAGATTATAACAGAACATGGCCAAGATGTTCAAATGTTCATAAATGACCAGCATGTTTGAATAATAAGAAGGCAGAACAGTTGAAACTGGAGCAGCAGCACGGCCAGGTGGACTGGGGACAGCAAGGAGTCATCATGTCAGGTAATCCTGGGGCATGGTCCTAGGGCTCAGGTCCTCCGAGAGAGAAAGAAAGAGAGAATTAGAGAACGCACACTTAGATTCACACAGGACACCGAATAGGACAGGAGAAGTACTCCAGATATAACAAACTGACCCTAGCCCCCCGACACATAAACTACTGCAGCATAAATACTGGAGGCTGAGACAGGAGGGGTCAGGAGACACTGTGGACCCATCCGAGGACACCCCCGGACAGGGCCAAACAGGAAGTACATCATACCTCTTCAACCAGTCACAGAGGAAATGTAGCGCAGCTTAGAGGGAATATTGCCAGTGGAAACCATTTAGATGCCGAGGAAGATTTTGACCAATTGGAATACAAGACATCCTCATCAGAAAGATCAGCTCCCATTGTGTGCTAAAAGAGATCAACACAACCAGATTAAAACGACCGTTAGTCCTCACCAGGAACAGAGCGATACAGCTACCAAGGATGAACCCAGCGATGACATCAGAATAGTGGTTCCGGTACTCCGAGACCCGGTTGAGCCCGGCGAGGAATGCTGTACAGAGGGTGCCCAGGCACAGCACCGGTTTGGCCAGGCGACTACTCTTAGTCTTTATGGTGCTAGTGATGTACATCTGGAACAGGGAGAGACAGGGGGAGGCAGGGAGAGACATGATGAGAGGTAGTAACTGTCTCTATGGTGTCTGCCCAAGCTAAAAATGTCTCCATCATCATAATAAAGTTGGGCCAGTTCCAGCAGTACTCACAGTGACGCAGACAGCAGAGTAACAATGACTACATTCTACTGTAATACTCATTCTGATTATCATAACCCTCACAGTGACATAGACAGCAGAGTAGACGCTGAGCGACGCGTCTTTGGAAGGGAAGGAGCGTCGAGCCTTCTCCACGACGACCGGGCTGCCGGTACAGATGTTACCATTGGAGATGAACTGGTGGTTGAAGCGACACTCGGTGCCGGTGTAGTTGGGCTTACACACAGACAGGAAGTACGGCGCCAGGTTGCCCGTCACCACCTGCCCCGCGTTTACAAAGATGTCTGTCGCAAACAGACCAAACGCAAACACACCTGGAAAGAGAGAGAGATGAACAGAGAGAGAAAAGATAGAGACACATGAAACTAAATGCTTCATTTCCAATGTTCATGAAATATGACTTATTATCTGCCCTTTATATTGTAATACTCTGAGCCTGGTGGTGCCCCTCTGTCTGGGGGGTCCTGTGTTCTGGAGGGAGAGACTGAGAACAATGGGCTGGGTTGTGTCCCAAATGGAACCATATCCCCTACACAGTGCACTACTTTTGACCAGGGTCCTGTGTGTGCTGGTCAAAGTAGTGTACTATGTAAGGAATACAGTGCCATTTTGGGATGCATTTTAACACAGACGTAGTGTAACACGGTGTCATTGAGCACTGTAACAGACGTAGTGTAACACGGTGTCATTGAGCACCCTGACACGGTGTCATTGAGCACCCTGACACGGTGTCATTGAGCACCCTGACACGGTGTCATTGAGCACCCTGACACGGTGTCATTGAGCACCCTGACACGGTGTCATTGAGCACCCTGACAGACGTTCTACTAGAGAGAAGGGTCGTCAGTAGAAACCGTGAAGACATCTTGGAGAGTTCCAAACTGCTCTCATAATTACAGCTTCAATCACACTAACTGAATGGGCCCCATGTTAATCTGCAGCAGATGTTTGTATGAAAGCCTAATGGTTAAGAGAAGGTGGGCCAGTGACAAAGGTTGCTGGTTCAAATCCCTGAGCTAGAGAGGAACCTAGAGAGGAACCAGGCTATGTGGGGTGGCCAGTCCTCTTCTGGCTGTGCCGGGTGGAGATTATAACAGAACATGGCCAAGATGTTCAAATGTTCATAAATGACCAGCATGTTCGAATAATAAGAAGGCAGAACAGTTGAAACTGGAGCAGCAGCACGGCCAGGTGGACTGGGGACAGCAAGGAGTCATCATGTCAGGTAATCCTGGGGCATGGTCCTAGGGCTCAGGTCCTCCGAGAGAGAAAGAAAGAGAGAATTAGAGAACGCACACTTAGATTCACACAGGACACCGAATAGGACAGGAGAAGTACTCCAGATATAACAAACTGACCCTAGCCCCCCGACACATAAACTACTGCAGCATAAATACTGGAGGCTGAGACAGGAGGGGTCAGGAGACACTGTGGACCCATCCGAGGACACCCCCGGACAGGGCCAAACAGGAAGTACATCATACCTCTTCAACCAGTCACAGAGGAAATGTACATCATACTACTTCAATCAGTCACAGAGGTAATGTACTGTACATCATACTACTTCAATCAGTCACAGAGGTAAACGTATATCATACTACTTCAATACAAATACTGATGTACTACATCACAATGCTAAATTATCTCTATTCTGTGATTTCAAAAAGTCTTAATGATGTTCATTATAAATTCCAGAAGCTTGTCGCTGCAACAGAATATAAAACTGCCAATTTGTTTTCTTCAATAATCTTCCATAAATAAGACGCTATTTGAAAAATGTGTGAAATATTTCAGTTTGATTCTTATGCAAGGGAAATGTACAAATTATGAATGTATTGATATGCTGAACTCACAGCATACAGTACAAACTGTTTTATATCCTGTGTGTTTGTCTCTGCTCTCTCCAGACCCTACAGATGGGCATTAAGCATTTCTCAGGCCTGTTTTTGATGCTGTGTGTCGGATTGGGTCTGTCTCTCCTCACCACCCTGGCTGAACACATAATCTACCGCTTTGTCATACCCAGAGTCAAGGAGCCCAAGTTCAAGTACTGGCTGCATACTAGTCAGGTAACTAATTTAACTATCGCTATGTTAACTGGCTGCATACTAGTCAGGTAACTAATTTAACTATCACTATGTTAACTGGCTGCATACTAGTCAGGTAACTAACTTAACATGGTGATAGTTAACCGGCTGCATACTAGTCAGGTAACTAACTTAACATGGTGATAGTTAACCGGCTGCATACTAGTCATACTAGTCAGGTAACTAACTAAACGTAGTGATAGTTAACTGGCTGCATACTAGTCAGGTAACTAATTTAACTATCACTATGTTAACCGGCTGCATACTAGTCAGGTAACTAACTAAACGTAGTGATAGTTAACTGGCTGCATACTAGACAGGTAACTCATTTAACTAACTTCATGAGTCAGGTATAGGTACTAGCTTCATTCTTGGCAGGTAACTAACGTAGCGATCAACTGTCTTTATTAGCTCCCGAGTGCCGCAGCGTTCTAAGGCACCGTAACAATGTTGTGTAACTTCCAGTGTGCTTTTATTGGATACCTTGAGGTTGAACCTGCTTTAAGTTACAGTTTTAACAGTGTCCAAGTAGGCTACTGTGGCTATTTGATCATAATGTAGACCTACCAGAGAGGCCTACCATCAAAAACAATGGAGAAAATGCATCCTGTAACATTTTACCATGGACATATCTCTTCTATCATTCAGCCTACAGTATCAGCTGATGTGTGGTGTTTAATGCAGGTCTACATTCCATTAGATTTAAAACAAAAAACATGCAGGGCTTCACATTAACCTGTTTATCCACTTGTCCTTCAGAAAAGGAGGTGACTGAACATGTTGTTGTTTGATGCAAGAAACCACTTTACAAAATAAAATTGATAATTTTTCCCGTACCATTATTACAGAGAATGAGAAAGATTATGCTAATCAAATCAAATGTATTTATATAGTCCTTCTTACATCAGCTGATATCTCAGTGCTGTACAGAAACCCAGCCTAAAACCCCAAACAGCAAGCAATGCAGGTGTAGAAGCACGGTGGCTAGGAAAAACTCCCTGGAAAGGCCGGAACCTAGGAAGAAACCTAGAGAGGAACCAGGCTATGTGGGGTGGCCAGTCCTCTTCTGGCTGTGCCGGGTGGAGATTATAACGGAACATGGCCAAGATGTTCAAATGTTCATAGATGAACAACATGGTCAAATAATAATAACCTTCTGCCTATTGGCTACTTAGCTTATTCAAGACTGTCTCAAAATACAACACTGCCCCTTTAAGAGAAAAAAAAGCTATTTGGCAGTCCCATTCAGAAATGACTGAAATTCTTCTGAGAATATCATACTTTGGTATCTGTATAGTTTCTGTTTGACATATTATGTCTGCTCTGTCCCACAGAGGTTACATCGAGCAATGAACTCATCTTTCAATGACGATAAACTGCAGACTGTAGCCAAGACAGAAGAAAGGTAACAATGTCCTGTGTACCTTCACATAAAAGCCGCACAGAAACGCACAGAAATATAATTGTCAGTGATGATAGCAAAGACACTATTCCCTACATAGTGCACTACTTTTGACCAGAACCCTATGGAATGAGGGGTCCATTCTTGGACACTTCGAAAACCTATTAGATGAATCACCTTACTAACTGACCGTGGAAAAGATCCTGGAAAAGATCCTATCCATGTCATGTACCATGTACCATGACATGTCAGTCTTGCATATCACTGTAAAATAAAGACCTGACGGACGCCTCACTTTATGTTGCGCTAATGTATAGTCTTAGAAACATGGCTCTCTGTCACAGGAGGCTGGTGGCATCTTATTTGGGAGGACGGGCTCATGATAACGGCTGGAGAATAATTAGTGGAATGGTGTCAAATACATCCAACACATGGTTTCCATTTACTCCATTTCAGCTAATAGTATGACCCCTCCTCCCCTCAGCAGCCTCCACTGGTCTCTGTACATTGTAGATTAGGTTCCCTGTTGGGGTTTTTATCAGCCACTGCCAAATTGACTGTGGAAAAGAACTACAAGGTGACCCGTGGCATATAAAGAATACTGGAAAAAACAAGATCACAACGCCACAAATAAAATCTGTGTTTTTTTGTTCGACCCCAAGGTGCATCATGGGTAACAACAAACAACTGCAGCCATGTGTACCATGGAACAGCTCCAACTGCAACAGGAGGAAGATCCCACCTCAGGAATCCCTGCTAAATGTTCTGGAGTCTCCCCCCTGTGATTGCTCTCCTCCTCCTCCCTCAGCCCCTCCACCTCCTTCCTCTCCTCCTTCTCCTCAGGTAGCATTGCCACCTCAAGCACAGAACACATTTTTAAAACACCTGTAAGAGCTATTTCCTGTATTCTAGAGCCTTAATTAATTCAAATAAAGCTAGCCAATACCAGTAGTTACGATTTATTCATAATGATTTGATCAAATAAGCTCATTTTAAAAATAAATAAAATAATTTCTCTAATTTGCCTTCAGAGTAGCATTCAACCCCCTTGATTTTTTTCGACATTTTGTTGTTTTACAGCCAGAATTTAAAATGGTTTACATTTAGATTTTGTGTCACTAGTCTACAAACAATATCCCAAAATGTCAAAGTTAAATTTAGTTTTTAGTAATGTTTACAAATTTATTAAAAAATTAAAAGCTGAAATGAAGTGACTCAATAAGTATTCAACCCCTTTGTTATGGCAAGCCTAAATAAGTTCAAGAGTAAGAGTTTGCTTAACAAGTCATATAAATTGCATTGACTCACTCTGTGTGAAATAATAGTGTTTAACATGATTTTTAAACGACTACCTCACCTCTGTACCCCACACATACAATCATATGTAAGGTCTCTCAGTCAATCAGTGCATTTCAAGCACAGATTCAACCAAAGTCCAGGGAGGTTTTCTGATGCCTGGCAAAGAAGGGCACCTATTGGTAGATGGGTAAAAAAAATCTGACAAAGGCATATCCCTTTTTATTTTACTTTTATTTACCTTAATTTAACCCTTTGAGCATGGTGTAGTTATTAATTACCCTTTGGATGGTGTAGAGGAAGGAGTTTAACGGCCGGGACAGGAGAAAACTGAAGATGGATCAACAACATTGTAGTTACTCCACAATACTAACCTAAATGACAGAGTCAAAAGAAGGAAGCCCGTACAGAATACAATTATTCCAAAACATGCATCCTATTTCCAACAAGGCACTAAATTAATACTGCAAAGAATGACATTTTTGTCCTGAATACAAAGCGTTATTGTGTGCAAATCCAACAACACACTCTTCATATTTTCAAGCATCGTGGTGGCTGCATCATGTTATGGGTATGCTTGTCATTTTTCTGCACAGGCAAAATTCTAGAGTAAAACTTCATTCCCCTTTTGAGCAGGACAATAACCTAAAACACAAGGCCAAATCTACACTGCTTACCAAGACAATATTGAATGTTCCTGAGTGGCCTAGTTACAATTTACTAAAACTGGCTTGAATCTATGGCAAGACTTGTCTAGCAAAGATTATCAACCAACTTGACAGAGCTTGAAGAATTTTTTAAAGATTGATGAGCAAATATTGTACAATCCAGGTGTGCAAAGCTCTTAGAGACTCATAGCTATAATTGCTGACAGGTGTTTCTAACCTAATCAAGAGCTCTTATTGTTTTATTTTTTATATTTTAGACATTTTTACAATTTCTCTTCAACTTTCACATTATTTTTCTATTTTTGTGTAGATTTAAATTAAATCCCACTTTGTAAAGTAACAAAATGTGGAAAACGTCCAGGGGGTTGAATACTCTCTGAAGCACTGTAATTTATATTTTAATTGGGGGGATTGGGTGTCCAAATGTATCTTATTTTGTCCTCTTCCTCCACAGGTGAAGAGCCTGGTCCCCCGGCAGGCAACATCTAACGGGAGGACAGACCAGGTGGGTCTGCAGGCCAGGACCAACCCCATGCTGCAGGAGCTGTCAGAGCTGGAGACACACATCACCATCATCAAACAACAGCTGCACATCGCCATGATGAAGAAGAGGGAGCTGGAGCAACCAGGAGAAACACATGACAGAGTAGAGACTGATACCAGCAGAAACACAACATGACAGAGTAGAGACTGATACCAGCAGAAACACAACATGACAGAGTAGAGACTGATACCAGCAGAAACACAACATGACAGAGTAGAGACTGGTACCAACAGAAACACAACATGACAGAGTAGAGATTGGTACCAGCAGAAACACAACATGACAGAGTAGAGACTGATACCAGCAGAAACACAACATGACAGAGTAGAGACTGATACCAGCAGAAACACAACATGACAGAGTAGAGACTGATACCAGCAGAAACACAACATGACAGAGTAGAGACTGGTACCAACAGAAACACAACATGACAGAGTAGAGGATTGGTACCAGCAGAAACACAACATGACAGAGTAGAGACTGATACCAGCAGAAACACAACATGACAGAGTAGAGACTGATACCAGCAGAAACACAACATTACAGAGTAGAGACTGGTACCAGCAGAAACTGGTAGGGCGGCAGGGTAGCCTAGTGGTTAGAGAATTGGACTAGTAACCGGAAGGTTGCAAGTTCAAACCCCCGAGCTGACAAAGTACAAATCTGAACAGGCAGTTAACCCATTGTTCCTAGGCCGTCATTGAAAATAGAATTTGTTCTTAACTGACTTGCCTAGTAAAATAAAAAAAACACAACATCGCTGAGTAGAGGACTGGTCTGGTCATAAAATGACTGACAATTTGATAGCATGAGGAAAGATATTTTAAACTCTGTTACACTGGTACCAGCAGACACACAGGAACACTGAGTCCGAGAGCAGCACAGAGGACCAGCAGGAGGACAACCAGCCTGAGACCCAGAGACCAGCCAGACTCACCCAAAACCCAGGCCCAGAGCCCTCTACCCAGACCCAGAAACCCAAACCGAGAGCCCTATATCCAGATACATCTACTCAGACCCAGAGCCCTATACCCAGACCTAGAGCCCTATACCCAGACCCAGAGCCCTATATCCAGACACCCAGACCCAGAGCCCTATACCCAGATACCCAGCCCCAGAGCTCTCTACCCAGACACCCAGAGCCCTGTACCCAGACAATCAGACCCAGAGCCCTGTACCCAGACAATCAAACCCAGAGCCCTAGACCCAGAGCCCTATACCCAGACACCCAGACTCAGAGCCCTCTACCCAGACACCCAGAGCCCTGTACCCAGACAATCAGACCTAGAGCCCTATACCCAGACACCCAGACCCCTGTACCTAGACAATCAGACTCATAGCCCTGTACCCAGACAATCAGACCTAGAGCCCTATACCCAGAGCCCTGTACCTAGACAATCAGACCCATAGCCCTGTACCCAGACAATCAGACCCAGAGCCCTATACCTAGACAATCAGACCCAGAGCCCTGTACCCAGACAATCAGACCCAGAGCCCTGTACCTAGACAATCAGACCCATAGCCCTGTACCTAGACAATCAGACCCAGAGCCCCGTACCTAGACAATCAGACCCAGAGCCCTGTACCTAGACAATCAGACCCATAGCCCTGTACCTAGACAATCAGACCCGGAGCCCTGTACCTAGACAATCAGACCCAGAGCTCTGTACCAGAGGATCATGGTGTGTCCTGATCCCTGGAACCGTCTGCTCTCCATCTCCAACCAACCTCCAAGCTCTCTCTGACCGGAGATAACCAGAGGACACTGTCTGTACCCAAAGTCTTGCTCCCAGTCCTACGGTGGATTGTTTCAATAGATCTTCTAGTGGTCCCTTTTCTTTACTCTCTGAACATCATATCTCACGTCTTATTTGATAAAGAATGTGATCTTTTGGATGTTTTCCGACAGTACTGTTTGCTGTCTCAATACACCTAACATGAAGACAGAGGGTACTGAGGAACTGATGATACAATACTATATTGAATCAGAACTTTTCCTCATGAATGCATTTACAGACTTACAGTTCATTTAGATTTGTGAAAGATGTGGTTTTAGGGAGACAGAGTGTGACTGTGCCATAGAGGTGTGTTGGTATCAGGTGGTGGTGAACATATGGAGAGCAGGGTAGAGGTGTCAGGGTAGGGTGAACATAGCTGTAGAACTGTCAGGATGATGTATGATAGCTGTAGAGGTGTCAGGATGATGTATGGTAGCTGTAGAGGTGTCAGGGTGATGTATGGTAGCTGTAGAGGTGTCAGGATGATGTATGGTAGCTGTAGAGGTGTCAGGGTGATGTATGGTAGCTGTAGAGATGTCAGGGTGATCTATGATAGCTGTAGAGGTGTCAGGATGATGTATGATAGCTGTAGAGGTGTCAGGGTGATCTATGGTAGCTGTAGAGGTGTCAGGGTGATCTATGATAGCTGTAGAGGTGTCAGGGTGATGTATGGTAGCTGTAGAGGTGTCAGGATGATGTATGCAAGCTGTAGAGGTGTCAGGGTGATGTATGATAGCTGTAGAGGTGTCAGGGTGATGTATGATAGCTGTAGAGGTGACAGGATGATTTATGATAGCTGTAAAAGTGTCAGGATGATGTATGGTAGCTGTAGAGGTGTCAGGATGATGTATGATAGCTGTAGAGGTGTCGGGGTGATGTATGATAGCTGTAGGGGTGTCAGGGTGATCTATGGTAGCTGTAGAGGTGTCAGGATGATGTATGATAGCT
Organism: Oncorhynchus tshawytscha; assembly: GCF_018296145.1. NCBI lineage: Eukaryota > Metazoa > Chordata > Actinopteri > Salmoniformes > Salmonidae > Oncorhynchus > Oncorhynchus tshawytscha. The sequence goes on from NC_056448.1 coordinate 50,210,719, forward strand.
GTAGAGGTGTCAGGATGATGTATGATAGCTGTAGAGGTGTCGGGGTGATGTATGATAGCTGTAGGGGTGTCAGGGTGATGTATGGTAGCTGTAGAGGTGTCAGGATGATAGCTGTAGGGGTGTCAGGATGATGTATGATAACTGTAGGGGTGTCAGGATGATAGCTGTAGAAGTGTCAGGATGATGTATGATAGCTGTAGGGGTGTCAGGATGATGTATGATAGCTGTAGAGGTGTCAGGATGATAGCTGTAGAAGTGTCAGGATGATGTATGATAGCTGTAGAGGTGTCAAGGTGATCTATGATAGCTGTATAGGTCCCAGGGTGATCTATGATAGCTGTAGAGGTGTCAGAGTGATCTATGGTAGCTGTAGAGGTGTCAGGGTGATCTATGATAGCTGTAGAGGTATCAGGGTGATGTATGATAGCTGTAGAGGTTCCAGGGTGATGTATGATAGCTGTAGAGGTGATGTATGATAGCTGTAGATGGCTGTAGAGGTGTCAGGATGATAGCTGTAGGGGTGTCAGGATGATTTATGATAGCTGTAAAAGTGTCAGGATGATGTATGATAACTGTAGGGGTGTCAGGATGATAGCTGTAGAAGTGTCAGGATGATGTATGATAGCTGTAGGGGTGTCAGGATGATGTATGATAGCTGTAGAGGTGTCAGGATGATAGCTGTAGAAGTGTCAGGATGATGTATGATAGCTGTAGAGGTGTCAGGATAATGTATGATAGCTGTAGAGGTGTCAGGATGATGTATGATAGCTGTAAAAGTGTCAGGATGATGTATGATAGCTGTAGAGGTGTCAAGGTGATCTATGATAGCTGTATAGGTCCCAGGGTGATCTATGATAGCTGTAGAGGTGTCAGAGTGATCTATGGTAGCTGTAGAGGTGTCAGGGTGATCTATGATAGCTGTAGAGGTGTCAGTGTGATGTATGATAGCTGTAGAGGTTCCAGGGTGATGTATGATAGCTGTAGAGGTGATGTATGATAGCTGTAGATGGCTGTAGAGGTGTCAGGATGATAGCTGTAGGGGTGTCAGGATGATTTATGATAGCTGTAGAGGTGTCAGGATGATAGCTGTAGAAGTGTCAGGATGATGTATGATAGCTGTAGGGGTGTCAGGATGATAGCTGTAGAAGTGTCAGGATGATGTATGGTAGCTATAGAGGAGCCCGAATGATGTATGGTAGCTGTAGAGGTGTCAGGTCATCTATGGTAGCTGTAGAGGTGTCAGGGTGATGTATGACAGCTCTAATCACTGCATCTGACAACCTTCAACTAGAGGAGGATACTCTGCCACCAGTCGACCCAGCACACCAGTCCATTCAGCAGTCCGCCCAGGTCAGCAATGCCCATTTGTCCCTCCCGGATAAATATGACGGGGTAGAGGATTGGTACCAGCACGCAACCCCATCTAAGTGGCTTCCTACTCAAGTGCTCCCTCTATTTTGCACAACAGATGGGAGGCCTCACCACCGAGAGGTCCCAGGTTGCCATGGTTATTTCTCTGCTGACTAGGAGGGGGTTGGAGAGGGCTTCAGCCGTCTGGGAGAGAGGAGAGGAGGAGCTGGCTTCGTATGAGGGGTTCATGGCTCTGTTCAGATGTATCTTCGATCATCCGCCGTAGGGCAGAGAGGGGAGTGAGCTTCTATTCCAACTACGGCAAGATGAACAACCCGCTGCCGAGTAGGCGCTCACCTTCCAGACAGTAGCAATATCCAGTGGATTGAATGAGCCGGCACCCCGTACGTTATTCAGATGAGGACTGCGCAGGGAGGTCCAGACGCAACTGGCATGTCGAGACGACAACCTCTCCTTGGAGCCTGAACGATGCAGACGGAAACAGCTGGGGCTCTGTCCCTATTGTGGTCAAGGGGGGCACCAGCTTCAGCAGTGTCCGGTACATCCCAACTCGGTATCCCTGGTCACATCTGTCCATTGATTTTGTCACTGATCTCTGATGCTTTCACCACCATTTTGGATTCTCTAAATCCTGCCGTTTTATCCCCCTCTGGTCTCCAGGTTGCTAAGGCAGTGTTTCAGCAGGTCTTCTGGCATTATGGCCTTCCGGAGGACATCGTCTCCGACCGTTGCCCCCAATTCGCATCACGGACATGAAGAGCCTTCATGGAGAAGTTTGAGGTCACGGTCAGCCTCAGTCTAAAGGGCAGGTGGAGAGGATGAACCAGGAGCTGGGGAAGTTCCTGAGGAGCCACTGCCAGGACCGGCAGGGGGAGTGGGCCCAATTCCTTCCAGAGGCGGAGTACGCCCAGAATGTGTTACGTCACTCCTCCACTAGGCTGACTCCATTCCATTGTGTTCTGGGTTGTCAGCCGGTCCTGGCTCTGTTGACCCCGGGCCAGACCGAAGCTCCTGCGGTGGTTTAGGCACACAGAAAAAGTGTGGAGCGATACTCACGTCAGACTAAAGCGCACCGTCCAATGTCAGGAGTAGAAGGATTGCCACTGCAGTTAAGCTCCTGTGTTCCATCATGTTCTACCAGGAACCTCCCACTCCCTGCAAGAAGCTGAACCCCGGTTTGTGGGGCCGTTCAAGGTTCTCCGAAGGGTCAACGAGGTGACGTATATATTACAGCTACCCAGTGACTACCGTATCTTACCTTCCTTTCATGTCTCCCTTCTCAGGCCGGTGGTTCCTGGTCCCCTGGCTAAAGCTGTCCCCTCGTGGGGGGGGGATTCTGTCACGTCTACTCCCACTCTCCTTCTTCGGCGCTCGACGTTGCCGATTTACAAATCACTGCCTCTGACAACCATCATTACGTACACCATCGTTACCCGCACTAGCACCTCATTATGAGACTCACCTGGACTCCATCCCTTCCCTGATTGTCGCTCCCTTTGGTTCATTCCCCAGGCAGTATTGGTTATGTGTTTATGTCCAGACGCTACTCTTGTTTTGTATCGTTCCATGTTCATCGTGTTATTAAACTCACCACCTGCACCTGCTTCTCGACTCCCAGTGTCTGCGTTAGTCTTGTCCAGAGTAAAGCTGTTCTCTTCCCTGGGGGCTGTCAGGATATATTAGGAGTTATTTTCATGGGTTTGAATTTGTTCTTATTTATTAACAAAGATAATCAAGTTTCATCTCCTGTGTGTGTGTGTGGCTAATCTCCTTACAATTACATATTACTGACAAACACATCTAGTTGATTTTGTTGTGATTATAATTACATAGTCACCAAAACACAAGAAATGGAGCGCTGATTATTTCTACCAAGGGAGGACCTTATCTACCACAGGGCACCCTATTCCCTTTATACACTACTTTTGACCAGGGCCCATTGGGACTATAAGGAATAGGGTGTCATTTGGGACACGTGCAGGAGATGACTGGAATGACCATTAAGATCCAGTCTAGGAGCCACTGAACAAGATGAGTTACAAATGAACATGATTCATAACTAAACATTACTAAACACTTGTGAAAGACTACTCAGTCAGATTATATTGTCACTTGCAGAATAATCTTTGGGAATGCAGTCAATTTAATGAAATGATGGCTGCTAAATATATGCTAAATACTACCATTAAGTGTTAATGCCTTCGAAGCTGGTGTTTGTTGAACACTGGCTTTTAGGCCATTAACACTTTTATACAAACGGGTTTCCAAAATAATGATTCATATAATATACAAATAATAAAATGATTGACATATTTTCATTAAAAACATTTTCATACATTTATTTATACCATTTCATCCTTTTCACAACATCCCGACATCTATGGTTTGCTACCCAAGCCGGCTAGTCGTTCAAATCAAATCAAACTTTGTCACATGAACCGAATACAACAGGTTACCGTGAAATGCTTACAAGCCCTTAACCAACAGTGCAGTTCGAGAAAGAGTTAAGAAAATATTTACCAAATAAACTAAAGTAAACAATTATAAAAAGTAACAATAAAATAAGAATAACGAGGCTATTTCGGATGCGGTACCGGTACCGAGTCAATGTGCGGGGGTACAAGTTGAGGTAAGTCAATGTAAATAGTCCAGGTGGCCATTTGATAATTGTTCTTATGGCTTGAGGGTAGAAGCTGTTAAGGAGCCTTTTGGACCTAGACTTGGCGCTCTGGTACTGCTTGTCGTGCGGTAGCAGAGAGAACAGTATATGACTGGGGTGACTGACACATTTTTGGGCCTTGGATGGCAGGAAGCTTGGATGGCTTAAAGCTTGCCCCCAGTGATGTACTGGGCCGTACGCACTACCCTTCGTATCGCCTTACAGTAAGATGATGAGCAGTTGCCGTACCAGGTTGTAATGCAACCAGTCATGCTCTCGATGGTGCAGCTGTATAACTTTTTGAGGATCTTGGGACCCATGCCAAAGGAAAAGGCATTGTTTTGCCCTCTTCACAACTGTCTTGGTGTGTTTGGACCATGATAGATCGTTGGTGATGTGGACACCAAGGAACTTGAAACTCTTGACCCGCTCCACTACAGCCCTGTTGATGTTAATGGGGGCCTGTTCGGCCTGCCTGTTCCTGTAGTCCATGATCAGCTCATTTGTATTGCTCACGTTGAGGGAGAGGTTGTTGTCCTGTCCTCCTCCCTAAAGGCTGTCTCATTGTTGGTGATCAGGCCTATCACTGTTGTGTCGTCAGCAAACTTAATGATGGTGTTGGAGTCGTGTTTGGCCATGCAGTCGTGGGTGAACAGGGAGTACAGGAGGGGACTGAGCACGCACCCCTGAGGGGGCCCTGTGTTGAGGATCAGCGTGGCAGACGTGTTGTTGCCTACCCTCACCACCTGGGGGGGGGCAGCCTGTCAGGAAGTCCAGGATCCATTTGCAGAAGGTGTTTAGTCACAGGGTCCTTAGCTTAGTGATCAGCTTTGAGGACACTATGGTGTTGAACACTGAGTTGTAGTCAATGAATAGCATTCTCACATATGTGTTCCTTTTGTCCAGGTAGGAAAGGACAGTGTGGAGTGCAATAGAGATTGCATCATCTGTGGATCTGTTTTGGGCGGTATGCAAATTGGAGTGGGTCTAGGATTTCTGGGATAATGGTGTTGATGTGAGCCATTACCAGCCTTTCAAACCAATTCATGGCTAAGGACATGAGTGCCATGGGTCTGTAGTCATTTTGGCAGGTTGCCTTTGTGTTCTTGGGCACAGGGACAATGGTAGTCTGCTTGAAGCACATTGGTATTACAGACTCAATCAGGAACATGTTGAAAATGTCAGTGAAGACACCTGCCAGTTGGTTAGCACATGCCCCGGAGCACACGTCCTGGTAATCCATCTGGCCCCGCTGCCTTGTGAATGTTGACCTGTTTAAAGGTCTTACTCACGTCGGCTACGGAGACAGTGATCGAACAGTCGTCCGGAACGGCTGATGCTCTCATGCATGCCTCAGTGTTGCTTGCCTCGAAGCGAGCATAGCAGCTCACAGCTGTGCTTCCCTTTGTAGTCTGTAATAGTTTGCAAGCCCTGCCACATCCGACGAGCGTCGGAGCCGGTGTAGTATGATTCAATCTTAGCCATGTATTGACGCGTTGCCTGTTTGATGGTTTATTGATAAAGCCAGTGACTGATGTGGTGTACTCCTCAATGCCATCGGAAGAATCCCAGAACATGTTCCAGTCTGTGATAGCAAAATAGTCCTGTAGTTTAGCATCTGCTTCATCTGACCATTTTTTTATAGACCGAGTCACTGGTGCTTCCTGCTTTAATTTTTGCTTGTAAGCAGGAATCAGGAGGATAGAGTTGTGGTCGGATTTACCAAATGGAGGGCGAGGGAGAGCTTTGTACGCGTCTCTATGTGTGGAGTACAGCTGATCTAGAATTTTTTTATTCCCTCTGATTGCACATTTAACGTGTTGATGGAAATTTGGTAGAACTGATTTAAGTTTCCCTACATTAAAGTCTCCGGCTACTTCGAGTGCCGCCTTTGGAGAGTGATTTCCTGTTTCCTTATTTCCTTGTACAGCTGGCTGATTGCGGTCTTAGTGCCGGCATCTGTCTGTGGTGGTGAATAAACAGCCACGAAAAGTATATCTGAGAACTCTCTAGGCAAGTAGTGTGGCCTGCAATTTATCATAATATACTCTTCCTCAGGCGAGCAAAATCTAGAGACTTCCTTAGATTTCGTGCACCAGCTGTTTATAAATTTGCACAGACTGCACTGCCCCCCTCCCCTAGTCTCCTGGAGTGTGCTGTTCTATCCTGCCGGTGCAGCATGTATCCCGCTAGCTGAATATCCATGTCGTCATTCAGCCACGATTCCGGGAAACATAGGATATTACAGTTTTTGATGTCCCGTTGGTAGGATATTCGTGATCTTACCTTGTCTAGTTTATTGTCCAATGATTGCACGTTGGCGAGTAATATTGACGGTAACGGCAGCTTTCCTAGATGTCTTCTGCGGGTCCGGACGAGGCATCCGGCTCTTCTTCCTCTGCTTCGCTTCCTTTTGCAAATAATTGGGATGTCTGCAATGTGGGGTGTTTGGAGAATATCGTGTGAGTCCTGCTTGTTGTTGTTGAAAAGATCTTTGTCTAATCCGAGGTGAGTGATCGCTGTCCTGATATCCAGAAGCTCTTTTCTTCCGTAAGATATGGTTGCAGAAACATTATGTACAAAATAATTTACAAATAACGTGAAAAAAATAGCACAATTGGCTAGGTGGTGGCCATCTCCTTCCTTTTGTCCAGGTGTGAAAGGGCAGTGTGGAGTGCTATTGAGTTTGAGTCATCTGTGGATCTGTTGGGGCAGTATGCAAATTGGAGTGGGTCTAGGGTGTCATGGAGGATGCTGTTGATGTGTGTCCTGACCAGCCTTTCAAAGCACTTCATGGCTACCGACATGAGTGCTACGAGGCGGTAATCATTTAGGCAGGTCACCTTCACTTTCTTGGGCACAGGGACTATGGTGGTCTGCTTGAAACATGCAGGCATTACATACTCGGTCAGGGAGAGGTTGAAAATATCAGTGAATAGACTTGCCAGTTGGTCCGCGCATGCTTTGAGTACACGTCCTGGTAATATATCTGGCCCCGCGGCTTTGTGAATGTAGACCTGTTTAAAGGTCTTGCGCACATCGGCTACCAACAGCGTTATCAGTCATCCAGAACAGCTGGTGCTCTCATGCATGCTTCAGTGTTGCTTGCCTCAAAGCAACCATAAAAGGCATTTAGCTTGTCTGGTAGGCTCGTGTCACTGGGCAGCTCGTGTCTGGGTTTCCCTTTGTAGTCTGGAATAGTTGAAGCCCTGCCACATCTAACGAGCATCAGATCTGGTGTAGTTTGTTCTATTGGTTCGGTCGCTCGATGCGACTCAGTCGTTCAGTCTTCTTGTTCTGTATTTATGGAAGGGACCCAGTCATTTATTCTAAATGTTCCATTGCCATACTGACTGGCAATGTTCTTATACCTTGCTTTCTAGCTAGCCAACTATGGCTAACTTAGTCACGTTAAAAAGTGCAGCCAGAATAACAGCAAAGTAGCTGCATTTGCATAAGATGTTTTATAGTGACATATTTGGAAACATCTATAACAATGAGCTAATGAGGCGCGATTTCACCTGGCATAGAACATTTGCTCACTTCTCAGGACCCTATTGTTCAGAGGAGGTAGCCAACAACATGATCACTTGAAGCTGGAAAGGCTGCGTTCATTTTGTTTGACATTTTTGTATATATCCATAAAAGTGATGCCAGCTGATTCATGATTTCAACTGGTTGAGAAACGCTGCCTGTCTGTCAGGATTCGACACATTCATTACTATGGGACCACTGGAATTTGAATCTTGAAACAATGTTGTAAATGTCGGAGACAGACAGCAAGGTTTATACCAATCTCCTCTGTTTAACTAAATGTTAGTCTAAAAGAAATGTCAGACAATGTCTATAGGCTTTTTATAGTGGAGATCAAGTTTATAAATTGCCTGGCTGGGCTGATGAGACAGTGGATTGCGCAGTCAGATGGAACAGAGTAAATAGGCATTTTAACGTCATAGATTTAGCCGGTGGTAATTTGTGGATTAGACACCAGCTGGAATGCGCTTTTAACCAAATCAGCATTCAGGAAGACCCACCCATTGTAGAAAGGCCAACAAAGACTGTTGAGGTTTGGAATAAAAATGCCCACACAATTGATACTCTGCTATGGACTATTTATTTTGTTCACAAATCAAGAAAAATATATGCAGCATTTCTAAATAAATATGTATTTTTCAAAGAAATACACTATACAAATAAGAAATATCTATTCAAACAGTTCAACTGTTTAGTTCCATGCTGAGATAATGGCAGCTTCTGTATTCTGCCATGAAGGAAAACAATACCACACCAAGTCACAAGTCAATGAGACGGTTTTTTCCCTAGACCACAAACATTATGAATACCAAAAACATTCCTGAAAAACGGCAGCCAGAAAAACAAACAAAAAAAGTGACAATATTTTACAGCAAAAAAAACTTTAGTCAAACAGAATAGATAGAAGTATTTGTACAAATCCCACAGAATGACATCAATATTTCCATAACATTAAATACTGCATATTAGATTTACTTTGTGATGTAAAACATGAGAGAGAGAGGAGGAATGGCTATGTAAGTCAGTCTTGACAGACAGTTCAGCTCGGACCAAAGTTCCCAGGTTTCCCAGAAATCCCAGGAGGATTCACAGATTTCCTGCTTATTATTTTACAACCCTAGTTCAGACCTACAGTAATAACAATCTTCAGGATTAGGTAGGCTACAGCACATACTCCCTTATACAAAAATGTACAAAACATCAGCCTCTAACTAGTTACACCAGAATACTGTCCTTTTTTACAGTAGTAGTATGACAGTACAAAACATTGTGCCTAGAAGATGTGTTGAGGAGACGCAAAGGTGACCCGGTGCTGACCCCCCTCGTTCCCCGCTAGTCATGTGACCTCGGTCATCGATGCCGAATGGTTCTGAAAGACAGAAGGGGGAATGTTGGTTTATACTGTGGTTGATGTCCAGCAAACATAAAGCAAGCGAGTGAGGTACGCATATCCCAAACTTGACAAGACCAGCAAAACTAAGATTCTGGAAGACAGAGGCATTTTTGTTAAGAATTTCATAAGCAACTAAGAAAACTAAATTGAGGCAAAATGTTTTGGCATATACTGAATTTAAACAAAAAAATTGAGGCATATACCGAAGTATAGGTAACTGCCTACATAAAGTCTCTTAATAGGGCGTTGGGCCACCACCAGCCAGAACAGCTTCAATGCACCTTGGCATAGATGTGTGTCTAGAACTCTAGTGGAGGGATGAGACATCCATTCTTTCATGAAATATTTTGGTGTTTTATTGATGGTCGTGGGAAACGCCGTCTCAGGCACCACTTCAGAAACTCCCATAAGTGTCCAATTGGGTTGAGATCTGGTCACTGACGACCATGGCATATGTTTTACATAATTTTCATGTTCATCAAACCATTCAGTGACGACTCGTACCTGTGGACGGGGCCATCCTATGGGGGCATTGCCATGGTAGCCAAAATAATGGCCCATCATTTTTATACATGACCCTAAGCATGATGGGATTGTAATTGCTTAATTAACACCACACCTATGTGAAAGCACCTGCTTTCAATATACTTTCTAGCCCTCATTTACTCAAGTGTTTCCATTATTTTAGGCAGTTACATGTACAGGGTAAAGTAGATGGATGTGTATTGATGTACATCCTAAACCTGAGAAAATATATCCTGACAAAGAAATGAAAGACCCACACATTAAAAAGTACAGCAGCTGAATAGCAAAGCAGGCGATGGCCTCGGTACAGTGTCGGATGGCCTCGGTACAGTGTCGGATGGCCTCGGTACAGTGTCGGATGGCCTCGGTACAGTGTCGGATGGCCTCGGTACAGTGTCTGATGGCCTCGGTACAGTGTCTGATGGCCCCGGTACAGTGTCTGATGGCCCCGGTACAGTGTCTGAATAGTAAAGCAGGTGATGGCCCCGGTACAGTGTCTGAATAGTAAAGCAGGTGATGGCCTCTGGAAAGTATTTGATGGCCCCGGTACAGTGTCTGATGGCCCCGGTACAGTGTCTGATGGCCCCGGTGCAGTATCGGATGGCCCCGGTACAGTATCGGATGGCCCCGGTACAGTATCTGAATAGTAAAGCAGGTGATGGCCTTGGTACAGTATCTGATGGCCCCGGTACAGTGTCTGAATAGTAAAGCAGGTGATGGCCTCGGTACAGTATCTGATGGCCCCGGTACAGTGTCCGATGGCCTCGGTACAGTATCTGATGGCCCGGTACAGTGTCTGAATAGTAAAGCAGGTGATGGCCTCGGTACAGTATCTGATGGCCCCGGTACAGTCTCTGAATAGTAAAGCAGGTGATGGCCTCGGTACAGTATCTGATGGCCCCGTACAGTGTCCGATGGCCTCGGTACAGTGTCCGATGGCCCCGGTACAGTGTCTGAATAGTAAAGCAGGTGATGGCCTCGGTACAGTATCTGATGGCCCCGGTACTGGCCCCGGTACAGTGTCTGATGGCCCCGGTACAGTGTCTGATGGCCCCGGTACAGTATCGGATGGCCCCGGTGCAGTATCGGATGGCCTCGGTGCAGTATAGGATGGCCCCGGTACAGTATCTGAATAGTAAAGCAGGTGATGGCCCCGGTACAGTGTCTGATGGCCCCGGTACAGTGTCTGATGGCCCCGGTACAGTGTCTGATGGCCCCGGTACAGTGTCTGATGGCCCCGGTACAGTGTCTGATGGCCCCGGTACAGTGTCTGATGGCCCGGTACAGTGTCTGATGGCCCCGGTACAGTGTCTGAATAGTAAAGCAGGTGATGGCCTCGGTACAGTATCTGATGGCCCCGGTACAGTCTCTGAATAGTAAAGCAGGTGATGGCCTCGGTACAGTATCTGATGGCCCCGGTACAGTGTCCGATGGCCTCGGTACAGTATCTGATGGCCCCGGTACAGTGTCTGAATAGTAAAGCAGGTGATGGCCTCGGTACAGTATCTGATGGCCCCGGTACAGTGTCCGATGGCCTCGGTACAGTATCTGATGGCCCCGGTACAGTGTCTGAATAGTAAAGCAGGTGATGGCCTCGGTACAGTATCTGATGGCCCCGGTACAGTCTCTGAATAGTAAAGCAGGTGATGGCCTCGGTACAGTATCTGATGGCCCCGGTACAGTGTCCGATGGCCTCGGTACAGTGTCCGATGGCCCCGGTACAGTGTCTGAATAGTAAAGCAGGTGATGGCCCCGGTACAGTATCTGAATAGTAAAGCAGGTGATGGCCTCGGTACAGTATCTGATGGCCCCGGTACTGGCCCCGGTACAGTGTCTGATGGCCCCGGTACAGTGTCTGATGGCCCCGGTACAGTATCGGATGGCCCCGGTGCAGTATCGGATGGCCTCGGTGCAGTATAGGATGGCCCCGGTACAGTATCTGAATAGTAAAGCAGGTGATGGCCCGGTACAGTGTCTGATGGCCCCGGTACAGTGTCTGATGGCCCCGGTACAGTGTCTGATGGCCCCGGTACAGTGTCTGATGGCCCCGGTACAGTGTCTGATGGCCCCGGTACAGTGTCTGATGGCCCCGGTACAGTATCTGAATAGTAAAGCAGGTGATGGCCTCGGTACAGTGTCCGATGGCCTCGGTACAGTGTCCGATGGCCTCGGTACAGTGTCTGAATAGTAAAGCAGGTGATGGCCTCGGTAGTAATATTGAACAGTAGTGTTCAGTGCAGTAATATTGAACAGTAGTGTTAAGTGGTTACCTGTGCAGTAGTATTGAACAGCAGTGTTCAGTGCAGTAGTATTGAACAGTAGTATTAAGTGCAGTAATATTGAACAGTAGTGTTAAGTGGTTACCTGTGCAGTAATATTGAACAGCAGTGTTCAGTGCAGTAATATTGAACAGTAGTGTTAAGTGGTTACCTGTGCAGTAATATTGAACAGCAGTGTTCAGTGCAGTAATATTGAACAGTAGTGTTAAGTTACCTGTGCGCTGAGTGTCTGCAGGGGGCTCTGGATGCGGGGGAAGGTCATTAGAGGGAGACCACGGTAATCTTCACTCTTCTGTTTGGCAGGAGGGGAGTGGGTTCCTTTAAAGTTGTTCACCACACAGATACCCTGAAGGAGACACAACGTCACTGAAACATTCCCTGACATGAAAACGTCACAGGGCAAAAGGCTGAACAGTATTAGGGTTCCCAGGGTTACACACATTACACGATCCCATCTCCATGACTACAGCAAGGAAGAATATCCACTGGCCAATAAATACATTTGATCCATTTAGAAAATTCACCCGTGGGCAATGTGTCAACTCAAATATTTTGGCACTGAGCAAATTTCTGGTCTGCTGAGCGCACACTTCAACATTGTGTAACTTCCAGTGTTAACCAGCTGCATACTAGTCAGGTAACTCATTTAACTATCACTATGTTAACTGGCTGCATACTAGTCAGGTAACTCATTTAACTATCACTATGTTAACCGGCTGCATACTAGTCAGGTAACTAACTAAACGTAGTGATAGTTAACTGGCTGCATACTAGACAGGTAACTCATTTAACTAACTTCATGAGTCAGGTATAGGTACTAGCTTCATTCTTGGCAGGTAACTAACGTAGTGATCAACTGTCTTTATTAGCTCCCGAGTGCCGCAGCGTTCTAAGGCACCGTAACAATGTTGTGTAACTTCCAGTGTGCTTTTATTGGATACCTTGAGGTTGAACCTGCTTTAAGTTACAGTTTTAACAGTGTCCAAGTAGGCTACTGTGGCTATTTGATCATAATGTAGACCTACCAGAGAGGCCTACCATCAAAAACAATGGAGAAAATGCATCCTGTAACATTTTACCATGGACATATCTCTTCTATCATTCAGCCTACAGTATCAGCTGATGTGTGGTGTTTAATGCAGGTCTACATTCCATTAGATTTAAAACAAAAAACATGCAGGGCTTCACATTAACAAGTTTATCCACTTGTCCTTCAGAAAAGGAGGTGACTGAACATGTTGTGTTAAATGAAAATGCATTATTATCCCCATACCATTATTACAGAGAATCAGACAAATTATGCTACCCTCTACCTATCGGCTACTTAAGTTATTCAAGACTGTCTCAAAATACAACACTGCCTCTTTAAGAGAAAAAAAACAAGCTATTTACCTGACTGGCTTTTCAAAGATGTCTAGAAATGTACATGTTTTCTGCTCTTGTAGGAAGCAATCACTCCCTTATCGTTGACAAGAAATGATCTATAACTGGACTAATAACTCACTAACTAGCAAAGAATATGAACAAAATGTGCCAATGTGGCAACATGCAGCTCTCACTTCGATCTCAAAACAAGTGCATCTACTCACGACCGCTCATGCTCGTGGCGGCACGGTAGCCTAGTGGTTAGAGCGTTGGACTAGTAACCAGAAGGTTGCGAGTTCAAACCCCCAAGCTGACAAGGTCGTTCTGCCACTGAACAGGCAGTTAACCTGTTCACCTGAAAATAAGAATTTGTTCTTAACTGACTTGCCTGGTTAAATAAAGGTAAAATTAAATAAAAAATGCTGTAAACACAGTCCAGTTCAAAGTGAATGGAACAGATCCATATATGGCAATGGACTATTTGCATATAGGCTTCCTGCAGTTCTGATTGGATATGGTGCACCAGTCTGAGTAGAGTATGAGTCCTGCATGTCAATGCAGAAAAAAATAATCTCTTGCACAGTTAGTTTTGCATACTAAATCTGGCATATTTCATTTTGGTATGTTACATTGAAAGTGGCTTCTATTGCTTTGATCACAATTCCCACAGTAAAGGGAAACATTGATAATGTTAATTAACTAAGGGGGAAAACTGGAGAAAGTTCAATCTCGTGCTTCTCTGCGCGGGCTGATATTTATTCTGCGTGGGCGCGCAGCTTAGAGGGAATATTGCCAGTGGAAACCATTTAGATGCCGAGGAAGATTTTGACCAATTGGAATACAAGACATCCTCATCAGAAAGATCAGCTCCCATTGTGTGCTAAAAGAGATCAACACAACCAGATTAAAACGACCGTTAGTCCTCACCAGGAACAGAGCGATACAGCTACCAAGGATGAACCCAGCGATGACATCAGAACAGTGGTTCCGGTACTCCGAGACCCGGTTGAGCCCGGCGAGGAATGCTGTACAGAGGGTGCCCAGGCACAGCACCGGTTTGGCCAGGCGACTACTCTTAGTCTTTATGGTGCTAGTGATGTACATCTGGAACAGGGAGAGACAGGGGGAGGCAGGGAGAGACATGATGAGAGGTAGTAACTGTCTCTATGGTGTCTGCCCAAGCTAAAAATGTCTCCATCATCATAATAAAGTTGGGCCAGTTCCAGCAGTACTCACAGTGACGCAGACAGCAGAGTAACAATGACTACATTCTACTGTAATACTCATTCTGATTATCATAACCCTCACAGTGACATAGACAGCAGAGTAACAGTGACTACATTCTACTGTAATACTCATTCTGATTATCATAACCCTCACAGTGACGTAGACAGCAGAGTAGACGCTGAGCGACGCGTCTTTGGAAGGGAAGGAGCGTCGAGCCTTCTCCACGACGACCGGGCTGCCGGTACAGATGTTACCATTGGAGATGAACTGGTGGTTGAAGCGACACTCGGTGCCGGTGTAGTTGGGCTTACACACAGACAGGAAGTACGGCGCCAGGTTGCCCGTCACCACCTGCCCCGCGTTTACAAAGATGTCTGTCGCAAACAGACCAAACGCAAACACACCTGGAAAGAGAGAGAGATGAACAGAGAGAGAAAAGATAGAGACACATGAAACTAAATGCTTCATTTCCAATGTTCATGAAATATGACTTATTATCTGCCCTTTATATTGTAATACTCTGAGCCTGGTGGTGCCCCTCTGTCTGGGGGGTCCTGTGTTCTGGAGGGAGAGACTGAGAACAATGGGCTGGGTTGTGTCCCAAATGGAACCATATCCCCTACACAGTGCACTACTTTTGACCAGGGCCCTGTGTGTGCTGGTCAAAGTAGTGTACTATGTAAGGAATACAGTGCCATTTTGGGATGCATTTTAACACAGACGTAGTGTAACACGGTGTCATTGAGCACTGTAACAGACGTAGTGTAACACGGTGTCATTGAGCACCCTGACACGGTGTCATTGAGCACCCTGACACGGTGTCATTGAGCACCCTGACACGGTGTCATTGAGCACCCTGACAGACGTTCTACTAGAGAGAAGGGTCGTCAGTAGAAACCGTGAAGACATCTTGGAGAGTTCCAAACTGCTCTCATAATTACAGCTTCAATCACACTAACTGAATGGGCCCCATGTTAATCTGCAGCAGATGTTTGTATGAAAGCCTAATGGTTAAGAGAAGGTGGGCCAGTGACAAAGGTTGCTGGTTCAAATCCCTGAGCTGACTAGGTGAAAAATCTATCAATGTGCACTTAAACCTAATTGCTGCAGTAAGTCGCTATGAATAAGAATGTCAGCTAAATTACATGTTTTTAATAACAAAATACTATAAAATAGTTTGCTAAGAGTTGGCTACTCAACATGTAACTACGTTCAACATCTAATATACAAGTAACACCACTGACATGACCAGTAGGTCACCAATAACTAACCAATAAACCTGATGACTCTCCTGGTAAGGGCGTTCAGGTAGCAGCACTTCCCCGTCACCATGGTCTTCTCCTGGGTTAGTAGCACCGCCCGTGTGGACTTCATGATGTACATGGATACCTCCCCGATGAAGATCTGATGACAGACAGATGCATGGTAATGTTAAACACATTGAGCCTAACCTCCACCCTGATGGACTTCATGATGTACAGTGGTTCTTCCTTTAAAAGTTTGGAGCTTATGCCGCGACGGTTTGTGGTAGATGGTGGCAGATTGTGGTAAATTGCGGCATTCTGGCAACAATGGCTGCCACTTAAATAACGTGCCATAGAATTCTGCGGCACCCCGCAAGCTGTGCTGCAGTACGCAGCAACTTTTAAAAAGGAAGAACCACTGTACTTGGAAACCTCTCCGATGAAGATCTGAAGACAGACAGAGTGTACAAAATATTAAAGAACACCTCTTTCCATGGCATAGACAGATCAGGTGAAAACTATGATCCCTTATTGATGTCACTTGTTAAAGCCACTTCAATCGCTGTGTAGATGAAGGAGAGGAGGTTAAAGGAGCCTTGATCTAACAGAGAGGGTGAACAAAGACAAAATAGTGTGCCTTTGAACGAGGTTTGGTAGTAGGTGCCAGGAGCAACAGTTTGTGTCAAGGCTGCAATGCTGCTGGGGTTTTTCATGCTCAATAAAGTTTCCTGTGTGTATCAAGAACGGTCCACCAACCAAAGGACATCCAGCCAACTTGACAACTATGGGAAGCATCGGAGTCAACATGGGCCAGCATCCCTGTGGAACGCTTGCAACACCTTGTAGAGTCCATGTCCCGACAAATTAGCATTAACACCCAGCCCTAACCCTTGTATCACCTAAAACCCTCAAACTTTTACAGATGCACAATCGAGAACATCCTGTCGGGCTGTATCACCGCCTGGTACGGCAACTGCACTGCCGTCAACCACAGGGCTCTCCAGAGGGTGGTGAGGTCTGCCCAACGCATCACCAGAGCAAAACTACCTGCCCTCCAGGACACCTACACCACCCGATGTTACAGGAAGGCCATAAAGATCATCAAGGACAACAACCACCCGAGCCACTGCCTGTTCACCCCGCTATCATTCAGAAGGCGAGGTCAGTACAGGTGCATCAAAGCTGGGACCGAGAGACTGAAAAACAGCTTCTATCTCAAGGCCATCAGACTGTTAAACAGCCATCACTATCGGAGAGGCTGCTGCCAACACACAGATTGAAATCACTGGCCACTTTTTTAAAAATTACTTAAAGGTATCACTAGTCACTTTAAATATCTTTAAATAATGCCACTAAGTCACTCTGGATAGGCACGTCTGATAAATGACTAAAATGTAACACTACTCTGGAGGTGTAAGTTGGTCTTGTGTGGTTCAGTTCGTAGACCATCAGGATATGTTTGATTCCCACTGAGGTCACCCACATGAACATGCATGACTTTTATTTATTTATTTCACCTTTAAATAACCAGGTAGGCTAGTTGAGAACAAGTTCTCATTTACAATTGCGACCTGGCCAAGATAAAGCAAAGCAGTTCGACACATACAACAACACAGAGTTGTAAAACAAACATACAGTCAATAATACAGTAGGAAAATATGTCTATATACAATATGAGGTGAGATGAGGGAGGTAAAGGCAAAAAAAGGCCATGGTGGCGAAGTAAATACAATATAGCAAGTAAAACACTGGAATTACTAAGTCGCTTAGGATAAAAGTTTATGCTAAATAGTATATATTATTATTTATTGAGTATGGGTGTAATGGTAGGCTACGTTGGGCAGCAGGTAGCCTAGTAGTTAGAGCACTGGGCCATTAACTGAAAGGTTGCTGGATCGAATCCCCGAGCTGACAAGGTAAGAATCTGTTGTTCTGCCCCTGAACAAGGCAGTTAACCCACTGTTCCCTGGTAGGCCGTCATTGTAAATAAGAATTTGATCTTAACTGACTTGCCTAGTTAAATAAAGGTGCAGTCTGTGTTGGCACCAGAGACGGGCATTTAGAGCTGCTATGGCTGCTGCCGAACTGTAGGCAGTAGATCTAGTGTAGCAACAGTGCCATCTAGTGTTCGTTCTTTGAACTAATGAAACCGTGTCAGTGCCTCAGTGACTTAAAAAAACATCTGTTTTTTCCTCCAGTGAATCTAGCAGTTATAATTAAACCTAGAAATCAATATTTCAGTAGAAATGAGGCTAATGGGAGCATTTGATCTGTAAATAATACAGATGCAGGATTTTAATTCAAGCCAGTTTGCTACAGGAGGAATAATCCTTATTACATTTTTCGGAAGGGGAAATCAAGTCTGAAATTTTTAAAAAGTGGAAATTATAAACTTCAAAAGCCTTCTTAAAACTCAAATACAAGTAAATTCTCAACCACAAAAGAGTGATCAAATTAAGAGCCTACATCAGTAGGATATACATCTCTTCATTAAATATATAATACTAAGATAATGGAGGATAATGTGAGATGATTTACTGAGAAAGCAAGATAGCGAGAGCGAAAAGACAGAAAAACAGTTACTGTACTCAAGATGGCGATGGGAGCCAAGCCGCTTATTGTGACAGAGAGAGAGAAAGAGGAGCGAGGGGGCAGAGAGACAGAAGAGAGATGGACAGACAGAGACAGAGGGCAGAGCCAGCAAGACAGAGTCCGTCAGTAACCTAGTACTCACGATGGTGGTGGGAACAGCGGCGACCACGCAGTAGAGGATGAGGGGAGGGATGAAGCTGCTCTCGTCCACCCCGGGGTACGGCTTCATCAGGTCAGCATCGTTGCAGAAGAACCCCTGGACGTGGATGCCGAACGTGTCGGTCAGCTCAAAGTAGTAGGCCAGCAGGACGGTCCCTGCCATTATCACCAGCTGGAGAAACAACATCAGGGAGATATCAGGCTGGAACACTAACCTAAATACAACCTGACCTAACTCAAAGTAGTAGGCCAGCAGGACGGTCCCTGCCATTATGCCTCTGCCGTTTACCCCCAGCCCTCGCCTCTGCCGTTTACCCCCAGCCCTCGCCTCTGCCGTTTACCCGCAGCGGGCAGCCTCGCTCTACCGTTTACCCGCAGCGGGCAGCCTCGCTCCACCGTTTACCCGCAGCGGGCAGCCTCGCTCCACCGTTTACCCGCAGCGGGCAGCCTCGCTCCACCGTTTACCCGCAGCCTCGCTCCACCGTCTACCTGCAGCGGGCAGCCTCGCTCTACCGTCTACCTGCAGCGGGCAGCCTCGCTCTACCGTCTACCTGCAGCGGGCAGCCTCGCTCTACCGTCTACCTGCAGCGGGCAGCCTCGCTCTACCGTTTACTAATAGTGCACATACATTTGCCCTCCTCCCTACACTATAACATTACAGTCTAATCAAATACCTGTTTCAGTAAGCTAGGCGTATGTCACTTCACAGGAGAGGCTTTTAATTCAACTTTGGCAGAAATGCCTTCTGGAACATGTGCATTTTAATGTGCCTTAATAACAAACTTGTATGCCACCTGTAAATAACAACCTCTCCCTCAATGTAACCAAGACTAAGGAGATGATTGTGGACTACAGGAAAAGGAGCACCGAGCACGTCCCCATTCTCATCGACGGGGCTGTAGTGGAGCAGGTTGAGAGATTCAAGTTCCTGGTGTCCACATCACCAACAAACTAGAATGGTCCAAACACACAGTCGTGAAGAGGGCACGACAAAGCCTATTCCCCTCAGAAAACTAAAAGGATTTGGCATGGGTCCTGAGATCCTCAAAAAGGTTCTACAGCTGCAACATCGGTTGCATCACTGCCTGGTATGACAACTACTCGGCCTCCGACCGCAAGGCACTACAGAGGGAAGCGTGTATGGCCCAGTACATCACTGGGGCCTTGCTGCCTGCAATCCAGGACCTCTACACCAGGCGGTGTCAGAGGAAGACCCTAAACATTGTCAAAGAACCCAGCCATAGACTGTTCTCTCTACTACCGCATGGCAAGCGGTACCCGGAGTGCCAAGTCTAGGACAAAACAGTTTCTCAACAGTTTTTACCCCCAAGCCAGACTCCTGAACAGGTAACCAATGGTTACTTGCATTGTCCGTCCCCCCCAACCCCTCTTTTACGCTGCTGCTACTCTCTGTTTATCATATATGCATAGTCACTTTAACCAGATCAACATACTACCTCAATCAGCCTTGCTACTAACAGGTGTCTGTATGTATTCTTGCTACTCTTTTTTCAAATGTCTTTCTACTGTTGTTTTATTTCTTTACTTACCTACACACACAACTTTTTTTGGGCACCATTGGTTAGCACCTGTTATATTCAGCATTTCACTGTAAGGTCTACACCTGTTGTATTCGGCGCACGTGACAAATAAACTTTGATTTGAAATACAATTGTTAAATTATGATCCTATTTGGTTTACTACAGAAAAAGTGAGAAACCTTCCCACTAGCAGTGATGTAAAGTACTTAAGTAAAAATGATATACTTTTTACATTTTCCCTGACACCCAAAAGTACTCTTTACATTTTGAATGCTTAAGTAGGACAGAAATGGTCCAATTCCCACAGGTTTGGAGTGCTCCCCTGGCTCACTGCAATTAAAAAATAAATAAAAACACCAACAATTATGCCATTTGGTTTGCGTAATAGGGAATTATTTACACTTTTAATTTTGATAAAGTACCTTTTTACAATTACATTTGATACTTAAGTATATTTAAAACCAAAAATGTTTATACTTTTACTCAAGTAGTATTTTCCTGGATGACTCACTTATGAGTCATTTCCTATTAAAAAAGGTATCGATACTTTTACAACTTCCCGCTAGCCATCATTGTCTGAGATAATTGATGGGCTGGACATGCCGGAAGATGAGTTTGGATTGGTCTGCCATGTAGCATGCTTCTGTCTATAAGGTGAGCTGCTCAGTATGTGTTGATTGTCCTTTATACCATGGTGGTGTTGAAATATATAACATTAGCCATCGAGAATGATACGTTTTTCTACTTTTCTCCACAACATTGATGCCCTGAATGTAGCAGGCGACAGATCAGTTGGATAAAGTTGTGATGGGCTATGCCCTGAATGTAGCAGGCGACAGATCAGTTGGATAAAGTTGTGATGGGCTATGCCCTGAATGTAGCAGGCGACAGATCAGTTGGATAAAGTTGTGAAGGGCTACTTTCTGCAACACGCCACAGTCAGTGTGAACCAGAGTGACTTGACAACACTGGCCGAACAAGATGTAGCTACAAACAGAACAGAGTTATATGGTTCCAGTCTGCCGTAAAGTGTTTGTCCATGTATACGGATGAGTAAGAGTCTATTTTCTGATATTTTAAAGTTTCCAATTGTCAGAACGTCATTTTCATTGCAACTTAAGGCGTACTGTTCGCTAGCTAACGTTACGTGTATGATCTGTGTAGTAATATTATTAGAATCAGAAATCTATTTGCCTGTGAGGACAATATTAGCATTACACCGAAGTCTGTTTTTAACCAACTCCTCTTTGGTCTCTATGAGAGTTCCACATGACAGACAGTCTTACCTCTAGGATCACTGTACTACCTGTTATTAGGTAACACCAGAGACAGACAGTCTTACCTCTATGACCTGTTATTAGGTAACACCAGAGACAGACAGTCTTACCTCTATGACCTGTTATTAGGTAACACCAGAGACAGACAGTCTTACCTCTATGACCTGTTATTAGGTAACACCAGAGACAGACACTTACCTCTATGATCTGTTATTAGGTAACAGAGACAGACACTTACCTCTATGATCTGTTATTAGGTAACACCAGAGACAGACAGTCTTACCTCTATGACCTGTTATTAGGCAACACCAGAGACAGACAGACAGTCTTACCTCTATGATCTGTTATTAGGTAACACCAGAGACAGACAGTCTTACCTCTATGACCTGTTATTAGGTAACACCAGAGACAGACAGACAGTCTTACCTCTATGACCTGTTATTAGGTAACACCAGAGACAGACAGTCTTACCTCTATGACCTGTTATTAGGTAACACCAGAGACAGACAGACACTTACCTCTATGATCTGTTATTAGGTAACACCAGAGACAGTCTTACCTCTACGAAGATGAAACATGGGATGATGGAGTAACTGCGCTGTGTGTTGTCAGAAGCCATGGTGTCTCAGCAAAGAATGGATCAGTCTGGATCTCAATCTACAGGAGATGAAGGACTGTTAATATTGGGAGTCCATTGTAATTCCATTCCTAAATTCCTGGAGATGGGAATTGCCTCCAAGAGGAGTCCATTTCAAACCATTAACTGATTCCAGAAAAATACCAAACAATGTCAAAGGACAGAGGGTGACTGGACAACATACAGCGAAACTATAATACAGGGTTGAACATTCAAAAAATACTGCATAAAGTACATGTGTAATATACAAACAGGGTTGGCAAATAGACTAGTCTTTGAGCACTGACAAGAGCAGGGGCAAGAGTGGGTAAAGAGCAGGGGGAGTGGGTAAAGAGCAGGGGGGTGGGTAAAGAGCAGGGGGAGTGGGTAAAGAGCACCGTGGGGGGATAGTAGGTAGAGCAGGGGGGGGATAGTAGGTAGAGAGCAGGAGGGGGAAAGAGTGGGTAAAGAGAAGGGGGGGGAAAGAGTGGGTAAAGAGAAGGGGTAAAGAGGGGGGAGAGGGTGGGTAAAGGGGAGGGGGAAGAGTAGGTAAAAGAGGGGGGGGGAAGAGTGGGTAAAGAGAAGGAGGGGAAAAGAGTGGGTAAAGAGAAGGGGGGGGGAAAGAGAGTGGGTAAAGAGCAGGGAGAGTGGGTAAAGAGCAGGGGGAGGGAAAGAGTGGGTAAAGAGCAGGGGAGAGGAAAAGAGTGGGTAAAGAGGGGGGGGAGGAAAAGAGTGGGTAAAGAGAAGGGGAGGGAGGAAAGAGTGGGTAAAGAGAAAGGGGAGGGAGGAAAGAGTGGGTAAAGAGAAGGGGAGGGGGAAAGAGTGGGTAAAGAGCAGGGGGAGAAAGAGTGGGTAAAGAGAAGGGGAGGGGGAAAGAGGGGAGAGTGGGTAAAGAGCAGGGGGGGAAAAAGAGGGGAGAGTGGATAAAGAGCAGGGGGGAGTGGGTAAAGAGCAGGGGGAAAAGAGTGGGTAAAGAGAAGGGGGGGAAGAGTGGGTAAAGAGCGGGGGAGAGAGAGTGGTTAAAGAGCAGGGGAGAGAGTGGGTAAAGAGCAGGGGGAGAGGAAAGAGTGGGTAAAGAGCAGGGGGGAGAGGAAAGAGTGGGTAAAGAGAAGGGGAGGGAGGAAAGAGTGGGTAAAGAGAAGGGGAGGGAGGAAAGAGTGGGTAAAGAGAAGGGGAGGGGGAAAGAGTGGGTAAAGAGCAGGGGGAGAAAGAGTGGATAAAGAGAAGGGGGGGGGAAAGAGTGGGTAAAGAGAAGGGGGGAAAAAGAGTGGGTAAAGAGAAGGGGGGGGAAAAGAGTGGGTAAAGAGAAGGGGGGAAAAGAGTGGGTAAAGAGCAGGGGGAGAGGAAAGAGTGGGTAAAGAGCAGGGGGAGAGGAAAGAGTGGGTAAAGAGCAGGGGGGGAGGAAAGAGGGGTAAAGAGTGGGTAAAGAGAAGGGAGGGAGGAAAGAGTGGGTAAAGAGAAGGGGAGGGAGGAAAGAGTGGGTAAAGAGAAGGGGAGGGAGGAAAGAGTGGGTAAAGAGAAGGGGAGGGAGGAAAGAGTGGGTAAAGAGAAGGGGAGGGAGGAAAGAGTGGGTAAAGAGAAGGGGAGGGGGAAAGAGTGGGTAAAGAGAAGGGAGGGGGAAAGAGTGGGTAAAGAGAAGGAGGGGGAAGAGTGGGTAAAGAGAAGGGGGGAGAAAGAGTGGGCAAAGAGAAGGGAAGGGGGAAAGAGGGGAAGAGTGGGTAAAGAGCAGGGGGAAAAGAGGGGAGAGGGGGTAAAGAGCAGGGGGGGGAAGTGGGTAAAGAGGGGGGAAAGAGGGTGGGTAAAGAGCAGGGGGAAAAGAGGG
Source organism: Oncorhynchus tshawytscha (assembly GCF_018296145.1). Lineage (NCBI taxonomy): Eukaryota > Metazoa > Chordata > Actinopteri > Salmoniformes > Salmonidae > Oncorhynchus > Oncorhynchus tshawytscha. Next base: position 50,234,323 of record NC_056448.1, read on the forward strand.
GAGAGTGGGTAAAGAGCAGGGGGAAAGTGGGTAAAAGAGCAGGGGGAGTGGGTAAAGAGCAGGGGGAGTGGGTAAAGAGCACCGGGGGTGTAGAGAGCAGGGAGGATAGTAGGTAAAAAGCGGGGGGAAAGAGTGGTTAAAGAGCAAGAGGGGGAAAGAGTGGGTAAAGAGAAGGAGAGGGGGAAGACTGGGTAAAGAGCAGGGGAGAGAGGAAAGAGTGTGTAAAGAGCAGGGGAGGAGGAAAGAGTGGGTAAAGCGCAGGGGGAAAGGAAAGAGTGGGTAAAGAGCAGGGGGGAGAAAGAGTGGGTAAGGAGCGGGGGGGGAGAGGAAAGAGTGGGTAAAGAACAGGGGGAGAGGAAAGAGTGGGTAAAGAGCAGGGGGAGAGGAAAGAGTGGGTAAAGAGCAGGGGAGAGGAGTGGGTAAAGAGCAGGGGAGAAAGAGTGGGTAAAGAGCAGGGGGAGAGGAAAGAGTGGGTAAAGAAGGGGGAGAAAGGAGTGGGTAAAGAGAAGGGGGGAGAAAGAGTGGGTAAAGAGAAGGGGAGGGTGGAAGAGTGGGTAAAGAGAGGGTGGGGGAAAGAGGGAGTGGGTAAATAGCAGGGGAAAAGAGGGAGAGTGGGTAAATAGCAGGGGGAAAGGGAGAGTGGGTAAAGAGCAGGGGGAAAGAGGGAGAGTGGGTAAAGAGCAGGGGGGGGAAAGAGGGGAGAGTGGGTAAAGAGCAGGGGGGAAAGAGGGAGAGTGGGTACAGAGCAGGGGGAGAGGAAAGAGTGGGTAAAGAGCAGGGGGAAGAAAGAGTGGGTAAAGAGCAGGGGGAGAAAGAGTGGGTAAAGAGCAGGGGGGAGAAAAGTGGGTAAAGAAGCAGGGGGAGAGAAAGAGTGGGTAAAGAAGAAGGGGAAAGAGTGGGTAAAGAGCAGGGGGGGGAGAGTGGGTAAAGAGCAGGGGGAGGGGTAGAGTAGCAGGAGGGGAAAGAGTGGGTAAAGAGGGGGAGGGGGGAGGGGAAAGAGTGGGTAAAGAGCAGGGGGAAAGGGGGAGAGTGGGTAAAGAGCAGGGGGAAAGAGGGAGGGGTAAAAAGCAGGGGGGGGAGAGTGGGTAAAGAGCAAGGAAAGGGGGAAAGAGGGAGGGGGTAAAGAGCAGGGAGGGAGGAAGTGGGTAAAGAGCAGGGGGGAGAGGAAAGAGTGGGTAAAGAGCAGGGGGAGAGGAAAGAGTGGGTAAAGAGAAGGGGGGAGGGGGGAAGAGTGGGTAAAGAGAAGGGGAGGAGGAAAGAGTGGGTAAAGAGAAGGGAGGGAGGAAAGAGTGGGTAAAGAGAAGGGGAGGGGGAAAGAGTGGGTAAAGAGAAGGGGGAGGGGAAAGAGTGGGTAAAGAGTGGGTAAATAGGGGGAGAGGGGGAGAGTGGGTAAAGAGCAGGGGGAAAGAGGGGAGAGTGGGTAAAGAGCAGGGGGAAAAGAGGGAGAGTGGGTAAAGAGCAGGGGGGAAAGAGCAGGGGAGAGTGGGTAAAGAGCAGGGGGAAAGAGGGGAGAGTGGGTAAAGAGCAGGGGGAAAGGGAGAGTGGGTAAAGAGCAGGGGGAGAGGAAAGAGTGGGTAAAGAGCAGGGGGAGAGGAAAGTGGGTAAAGAGAAGGGGGAAAGAGGAAAGAGTGGGTAAAGAGAAGGGGGGGAGGAAAGAGTGGGTAAAGAGAAGAGGGAGGAAAAGAGTGGGTAAAGAGCAGGGGAGAGGGAAAGAGTGGGTAAAGAGAAGGGGAGAGGAAAAGAGTGGGTAAAGAGCAGGGGGAGGGAGGAAAGAGTGGGTAAAGATAAGGGGGGAGGAAAGAGTGGGTAAAGAGCAGGGGGAAAAAAGAGTGGGTAAAGAGAGGGGAGGGAGGGAAGAGTGGGTAAAGAGCAGGGGGGGAAAGAGTGGGTAAAGAGAAGGGGGGGAAAAAGAGGGGAGAGTGGGTAAAGAGCAGGGGGAAAGAGGGGAGAGTGGGTAAAGAGCAGGGGGAAAGAGGGGAGAGTGGGTAAAGAGCAGGGGAAAGAGGGAGAGTGGGTAAGAGCAGGGGGGAAAGAGGGGAGAGTGGGTAAAGAGCAGGGGGGAGGAGGGGTAAAGAGCAGGGGAGTGGGTAAAGAGCAAAGAGCAGGGGAGAAGGGGATAGTGGGTAAAAGCAGGGGGGAAAGAGTGGGTAAAGAGCAAGGGGGGAAAGAGTGGGTAAAGAGAAGGGGAGGGGGAAGACTGGGTAAAGAGCAGGGGAGAGAGTGGGTAAAGAGCAGGGGAGAGAGGGAAAGAGTGTGTAAAGCGCAGGGGGAAAGGAAAGAGTGGGTAAAGAGCAGGGGGAAAAGAGGGAGAGTGGGTAAAGAGCAGGGGAAGAGGAGAGTGGGTAAAGAGCAGGGGGAAAGAGGGGAGAGTGGGTAAAGAGCAGGGGGAGAGGAAAGAGTGGGTAAAGAGCAGGGGAGAGGAGGGAGTGGGTAAAAGAGAAGAGGGGGAGAGTGGGTAAAGAGCAGGGGGGAAAGAGTGGGTAAAGAGAAGGAGGGTGGAAGAGGGGTAAAGAAAGGAGGGAGGGAAGAGGGGAGTAAAGAGAAGGGAAGAGGAAGAGGGGTAAAGAGAAGGGGAGAGGGAGGAAGAGTGGGTAAAGAGAAGGGGAAAGAAAGAGTGGGTAAAGAGAAGGGGGAAAGAAAAGAGTGGGTAAAGAGAAGGGGGGAGGGGGGAGAGTGGGTAAAGAGCAGGGGGGAGGGGAAAGAGTGGGTAAAAACAGCAGGGGGAAAGAGGGGAGAGTGGGTAAAGAGAAGGGAGGGGGAAAAGAGGGGAGAGTGGGTAAAGAGCAGGGGGAAAGAGGGGAGAGTGGGTAAAACAGGGGAAAGAGGGGAGAGTGGGTAAAGAGCAGGGGGAAAAGAGGGGAGAGTGGTTAAAGAGCAGGGGGAAAGAGGGAGAGTGGGTAAAGAGCAGGGGGAAAAGAGGAGAGTGGGTAAAGAGCAGGGGGAAAAGAGGGAGAGTGGGTAAAGAGCAGGGGGAGGAGTGGGTAAAGACAGGGGAAAGAGGGTAAAGAGCAGGGGAAAAGAGGAGGGGGAGTGGGTAAAGAGCAGGGGGTGTAGAGAGGGGGAGGATAGTGGGTAAAAAGCAGGGGGGGAAAGAGTGGGTTAAAGAGCAAGAGGGGGAAAGAGTGGGTAAAGAGAAGGGGAAAGGGAAGACTGGGTAAAGAGCAGGGGAAAGAGAGTGGGTAAAGAGCAGGGGAGGGGGAGAGGGGAAAGTGTGGTAAAAGCAGGGGAAAGAGGGGAAGAGTGGAGTAAAAGCAGGGGGAAAGGAAAGAGTGGGTAAAGAGCAGGGGGGAGAGGAAAGAGTGGGTAAAGAGCAGGGGAGAGGAAAGAGTGGGTAAAGAGCAGGGGGAAAAAGAGGAAAGAGTGGGTAAAAGCAGGGGAAAAGAGGGGAGAGTGGGTAAAGAGCAGGGGGAGAGGGAGAGTGGGTAAAGAGAGGGGGGGAAGGAAGGAGAGTGGGTAAAGAGCAGGGGGAAGAGGGAGAGTGGGTAAAGAGAGGGGGAAGGGAAGAGTGGGTAAAGAGAAGGGAGGGGGAAGAGTGGGTAAAGAGAAGGGGGAAGAGTGGGTAAAGAGCAGGGGAAAGAGGGAGAGTGGGTAAAGAGCAGGGGAGAAGGGGAGAGTGGGTAAAGAGCAGGGGGAAAGAGGGAGAGTGGGTACAGAGCAGGGGGAAAGAGGAAAGAGTGGGTACAAGAGCAGGGGGAGAGAGGAAAGAGTGGGTAAAGAGCAGGGGGGAGGAAAAGAGTGGGTAAAGAGCAGGGGGAGAAAGAGTGGGTAAAGAGAAGGGGGGAGAAAAGAGTGGGTAAAGAGAAGGGGGGAAAAGAGTGGGTAAAGACAGGAGGGAAAAGAGTGGGTAAAGAGCAGGGGGAGAGGAAAGAGTGGGTAAAGAGCAGGGGAGAGGAAAGAGTGAGTAAAGAGAAGGGGAGGGGGAAGAGTGGGTAAAGAGCAGGGGGAGAAAGAGTGGGTAAAGAGAAGGGAGGGAGAGAGTGGGTAAAGAGAAGGGGGGGGAAGAGGGGTAAAGAGAAGGGGGAAAGAGGGGAAAGTGGGTAAAGAGCAGGGGGAAAAGAGAGGAGAGTGGGTAAAGAGCAGGGGTGGGAAAGAGGGGGAGAGTGGGTAATGAGCAGGGGGAAAAAGAGGGGAGAGTGGGTAAAGAGCAGGGGAAAGAGGGGAGAGTGGGTAAATAGCAGGGGGAGAGAGGGGAGAGTGGGTAAAGAGCAGGGGAGAGAGGGGAGAGTGGGTAAAGAGCAGGGGGAGAGAGGGGAGAGTGGGTAAAGAGCAGGGGGGGAAAGAGGGAGAGTCGGTAAAGAGCAAGGGGAAAGAGGGGTAGAGTCGGTAAAGAGCAGGGGAAAGAGGGGAGAGTGGGTAAAGAGCAGGGGAGAAAGAGGGGAGAGTGGTAAAGAGCAGGGGGAGAGAGGGGAGAGTGGGTAAAGAAAGGGGGAAAGAGGAGAAGGGGGTAAAGAGCAGGGGGAAAGAGGGAGAGTCAGTAAAGAGCAGGGGGAAAAGGGAGAGTGGGTAAAGAGCAGGGGGAAAAGAGGGAGAGTGGGTAAAGAGCAGGGGAAAGAGGGAGAGTCGGTAAAGAGCAAGGGGGAAAAGAGGGAGAGTGGGTAAAAGCAAGGGGGAAAGGAGGAGAGTCGGTAAAGAGCAGGGGGAAAGAGGGAGAGTGGGTAAATAGCAGGGGGAGAGGGAGAGAGTGGGTAAAGAGCAGGGGGAAAAGAGGGAGAGTGGGTAAAGAGCAGGGGGAAAAGAGGGAGAGTGGGTAAAGAGCAGGGGGAAAGAGGGGAGAGTGGGTAAAGAGCAGGGGGAAAGGGGGAGAGTGGTAAAAGCAGGGGAAAGAGGGGTAGAGTGGGTAAAGAGAGGGGAAAGAGAGGGAGAGTGGGTAAAGAGCAGGGGGAAGAGGGAGAAGAGGGTAAAGAGCAGGGGGGAAGAGGGAGAGTGGGTAAAGAGCAGGGAAAGAGGGGAGAGTGGGTAAAGAGCAGGGGGAAAGAGAGGAGAGTGGGTAAAGAGCAGGGGGAAAGAGGGAGAGTGGGTAAAGAGCAGGGGGGGGAAAGAGGGAGAGTGGGTACAGAGCAGGGGGGAAAGATGGGAGAGTGGGTACAGAGCAGGGGGGAAAGAGAAAGAGGGAGAGTGGGTACAGAGCAGGGGGAGGAAAGAGTGGGTAAAGAGCAGGGGAGAAAGAGTGGGTAAAGAGAGGGGGAGAAAGAGTGGGTAAAGAGGGGAGGAGGGTAAAGAGCAGGGGGAAGAGAGGGAGAGTGGGTAAAGAGCAGGAGGGAGAGGGGAAAGTGGGTAAAGAGCAGGGGAAAGAGGGAGAGTGGGTAAAGAGCAGGGGGAAAAGAGGAAAGAGTGGTAAAGAGAAGGGGGGGAGGGGAGAGTGGGTAAAAGAAGAGAAGGGGAGGGGGAAGAGTGGGTAAAGAGAAGGGAGAGGGGAAGAGTGGGTAAAGAGCAGGGGGAGAAAAGAGTGGGTAAAGAGAGGGGAAAGGGGGGAAGAGTGGGTAAAGAGAAGGAAAGGGGAGAGTGGGAAAAGAGAAGGAGAAGAGTGGGTAAAGAGAAGGGAGAAGAGTGGGTAAAGAAAGGGAGGGGGAAGAGGGGAAAGAGGGGAGAGTGGGTAAAGAACAGGGGAAAAGAGGGAGAGTCGGTAAAGAGCAGGGGGAGAGGAAAGAGTGGGTAAAGAGCAGGGGGAGAGGAAAGAGTGAGTAAAGAGAAGGGGGGGGGAAGAGTGGGTAAAGAGAAAAGAGGGAAGAGTGGGTAAAGAGAAGGGGAAAAGGGGAAGAGTGGGTAAAAGACAGGGGGAAAGAGGGAGAGTGGTAAAGAGCAGGGGAAAGAGGGAGAGTGGGTAAAGAGCAGGGGGGAAAAGAGGAGAGTGGGTAAAGAGCAGGGGGAAAGAGGGGAGAGTGGTAAAGAGCAAGGGGGAAGAGGGGAGAGTCGGTAAAGAGCAAGGGGGAAGAGGAGAGTCGGTAAAGAGGAGGGGGAAAGAGGGGAGAGTGGGTAAAGAGCAGGGGAGAGAGAGGAGAGTGGGTAAAGAGCAGGGGGAAAGAGGGGAGAGTGGGTAAAGAGCAGGGGGAAAGAGGGGAGAGTGGGTAAAGAGCAGGGGGAAAGAGGGGAGAGTGGGTAAAGACAGGGGAAAGAGGGGAGAGTGGGTAAAGAGGGAGGGGAAAGAGGGGAGAGTGGGTAAAGAGCAGGGGGAAAGAGGGGAGAGTGGGTAAAGAGCAGGGGGAAGAGGGAGAGTGGGTAAAGAGCAGGGGAAAGAGGGGAGAGTGGGTAAAGAGCAGGGGAAGAGGGGAGAAGTGGGTAAAGAGCAGGGGGAAAGAGAGGGGGAGAGTGGGTAAAACAGGGGGAAAGAGGGAGAGTGGGTAAAGAGCAGGGGGAAAGAGGGGAGAGTGGGTACAGAGCAGGGGGAAAGATGGGAGAGTGGGTACAGAGCAGGGGGAAAGAGGGAAAGAGGGAGAGTGGGTACAGAGCAGGGGAGAGGAAGAGTGGGTAAAGAGCAGGGGGAGAAAAGAGTGGGTAAAGAGAAGGGGGAGAAAGAGTGGGTAAGAGTGGGTAAAGAGCAGGGGGAGAGGAAAGAGTAGGTAAAGAGCAGGAGGGAGAGGAAGAGTGGGTAAAGAGCAGGGGAGAGGAAAGAGTGGGTAAAGAGCAGGGGAGAGGAAAGAGTGAGTAAAGAGAAGGGGAGGGGGAAGAGTGGGTAAAGAGAAGGGGAGGGGGAAGAGTGGGTAAAGAGAAGGGGAGGGGAAGAGTGGGTAAAGAGCAGGGGGAGAAAGAGTGGGTAAAGAGAAGGGGAGGGGGGAAGAGTGGGTAAAGAGAAGGGGGGGGGAAGAGTGGGAAAAGAGAAGGGGAGAAGAGTGGGTAAAGAGAAGGGGGAGAAGAGTGGGTAAAGAGAAGGGAGGGGGAAGAGTGGGTAAAGAGAAGGGGGGAGTGGGTAAAGAACAGGGGAAAGAGGGGAGAGTCGGTAAAGAGCAGGGGTGGGTAAAGAGAAGGGGAGAGTGGGTAAAGAGCAGGGGGGAAAGAGGGGAGAGTGGGTAAAGAGCAGGGGGAAAGAGGGGAGAGTGGGTAAAGAGCAGGGGGAAAGAGGGGAGAGTCGGGTAAAGAGCAAGGGGGAAGAGGGGAGAGTGGGTAAATAGCAGGGGAGAGGAGAGTGGGTAAAGAGCAGGGGGAGAGAGGGGAGAGTGGGTAAAGAGGGAGGGGGGAAGAGGGGAGAGAGGGGAAGAGTGGGTAAAGAGCAGGGGGAGAGAGGGGAGAGTGGGTAAAGAGCAGGGGGTCAGTAAAAGAGGGGAGAGGGGGTAAAGAGCAGGGGGAAAGAGGGAGAGTGGGTAAAGAGCAGGGGGAAAGAGGAGTGGGGTAAAGAGCAGGGGGAAGAGGGGAAGAGTGGGTAAAGAGAAGGGGGAGGGGGAAGAGTGGGTAAAGAGAAGGGGGAAGAGTGGGTAAAGAGAAGGGGAGGGGGAAGAGTGGGTAAAGAGAAGGGGGAGGGGGAAGAGTGGGTAAAGAGAAGGGGGAGTGGGTAAATAGCAGGGGGAAAGAGGGGAGAGTCAGTAAAGAGCAGGGTGGGAAAGAGGGGAGAAAGAGCAGGGGGAAAGAGGGGAGAGTGGGTAAAGAGCAGGGGGAAAGAGGGAGAGAGTGGGTAAAGAGCGGGGGGAACGGTAGGGGAGAGTGGGTAAAGAGCAGGGGGGAAAAGAGGGGAGAGTGGGTAAAGAGCAGGGGGTGAAAGAGGGAGAGTGGGTACAGAGCAGGGGGAGAGGAAAGAGTGGGTACAGAGCAGGGGAGAGGGGGAGTGGGTAAAGAGAGGGGGAGAAAGAGTGGGTAAAGCGGGGGAGAAAGAGTGGGTAAAGAGAAGGGGGGAGAGGAAAGAGTGAGTAAAGAGAAGGGGAGAGGGGAAGAGTGGGTAAAGAGCAGGGGAGAAAAGAGTGGGTAAAGAGAAGGGGAGGGGGAAGAGTGGGTAGGGAAGAGTGGGTAAAGAGAAGGGGAGGGGAGAAGAGTGGGTAAAGAGAAGGAGGGGAAGAGTGGGTAAAGAGAAGGGGGAGTGGGTAAAGAGCAGGGGGAAAGAGGGGAGAGTGGGTAAATAGCAGGGGGAAAGAGGGGAGAGTGGGTAAAGCAGGGGGAGAGAGGGGAGAGTGGGTAAAGAGCAGGGGGAAGAGGGGAGAGTGGGTAAAGAGCAGGGGGAAGAGGGGAGAGTGGGTAAAGAGCAAGGGGGAAAGGGGAGAGTGGGTAAAGAGCAGGGGGAAAGAGGGGGAGAGTGGGTAAATAGCAGGGGAGAGAGGGGAGAGTGGGTAAAGAGCAGGGGGAAAGAGGGGAGAGTGGGTAAAGAGCAGGGGGAAAGAGGGAGAGTGGGTAAAGAGCAGGGGGGAAAGAGGGGAGAGTGGGTAAAGAGCAGGGGGGAAAAGAGGGGAGAGTGGGTAAAGAGCAGGGGGAAGAGGGAGAGTGGGTAAAGAGCAGGGGAAGAGGGGAGAGTGGGTAAAGAGCAGGGGAAGAGGGGAGAGTGGGTAAAGAGCAGGGGGAAAGAGGGGAGAGTGGGTAAAGAGCAGGGGCGAAAGAGGGAGAGTCGGTAAAGAGCAGGGGGAAAGAGGGGAGAGTGGGTAAAGAGCAGGGGGAAGGAGGGGAGAGTGGGTAAAGAGCAGGGGGAAAGAGGGGAGAGTGGGTAAAGAGCAGGGGGAAAGAGGGGAGAGTGGGTAAAGAGCAGGGGGGAAGAGGGGAGAGTGGGTAAAGAGCAGGGGGGGAAGAGGGGAGAGTCGGTAAAGAGCAGGGGGAAGAGGGAAGAGTCGGTAAAGAGCAGGTACCAGGAGGAATGGTGGCGTCTCAAATGGAACCATATTCCCTATATAGTGCTCCACTTTTGAACAGGCACACAGGGAATGGTCAACAGTAGAGCACAATTCTAGCTGACGGACCTATCACCTAGGATGAAATTGATGATGGTATGCTCCTGAAGAAGTCATTGGTGGTATAATCAGATTACCCAATAGAGGAAGTCAATTACCCACGTTGATATAATACTGTATGGCTAAATAGCAACAAGCAACTGGGAGGATGCTGTGGAGCTGGGGTTGTGGAAGGATGCTGTGGAGCTGGGGTTGTGGGAGGATGCTGTGGAGCTGGGGTTGTGGGAGGATGCTGTGGAGCTGGGGTGTGGGGCCGTGGTGGGAGGATGCTGTGGCGCTGGGGTGTGGGAGGATGCTGTGGAGCTGGGGTGTGGGAGGATGCTGTGGAGCTGGGGTGTGGGAGGATGCTGTGGAGCTGGGGTGTGGGAGGATGCTGTGGAGCTGGGGTGTGGGAGGATGCTGTGGAGCGTGGGAGGATGCTGTGGAGCTGGAGGATGCTGTGGCGCTGGGGTGTGGGAGGATGCTGTGGCGCTGGGGTGTGGGAGGATGCTGTGGCGCGGGGGAGGATGCTGTGGCGCTGGGGTATAGGAGGATGCTGTGGCGCTGTGGCGCTGGGGTGTGGGAGGATGCTGTGGCGCTGGGGTGTGGGAGGATGCTGTGGCGCTGGGGTAGGATGCTGTGGCGCTGGGGTATAGGAGGATGCTGTGGCGCGGGAGGATGCTGTGGCGCTGGGGTGTGGGAGGATGCTGTGGCGCAGGAGGATGCTGTGGCGCTGGGGTATAGGAGGATGCTGTGGCGCGGGAGGATGCTGTGGCGCTGGGGTGTGGGAGGATGCTGTGGCGCTGGGGTGTGTGTGGCATCATGTGCCATCAGGTTGGAGTTCACAGGGAGATCAGAGTAGGATAATGTCACCATGTCATCTTATTCTGACTGATCCTAAAATCAGCCCCTTCTACTGCTGAGAGGTTTTATGAAACACGACCAAACTGATTCGAAATCAGCTATCAAGACACTTGATACATCCGGCCCCAGACCACAACCAAAGGCGACTGGAATGACACACAGACAAATTGTCTGTATCACCAACCATGCTCGTGATCCTACTAATGACGAACAAATGAAGTCCATCATGATTAGGCTCCTCTCTCCTCTCAGCTCGGTAAATAATTGGAAACATAAAACACGAGGACGGCGAGGTAATTACACAACAATCACGGTCTAAATGAGTTCCAGAGAGACAGGTGTTAGTCTGAGTTCACGGATCCTCCCTGGTAAAAGACCATTTAAATAATTAAATGAGGACGGAGGACCATGATTGTACTCTGGTCCTCCCTCCGCAACGTGTGGCTTCATTCTCAGGACTGACCATTGCAACAAAGTAACGCTTTAGTTAAACACTGGCTATATTTAAATCGGCTGAAATAAAAAATGAACACTCCGGCAATATCGGAACCAATTCCACATTGCGCTCAGACACAGCACACGAACCCATCGACCGTAGACGCTGTGAGAAGCAAGACAATAGCTGAATAGGCGAATAGCAACAACAATTTGACTATTTCTCACCGAGTGGCCGGGGCTGCCACCGAGTGCATCACGGAGAACTTACCGTGCGATTAACGTATATTCCAATGGACGTGCACATCCATCAAAGGGAATGGAAGAAAATAATGCCCAGACGCGTGCATGCTACTCCATATTGTTAATCAGCGTTTCAGCGCTACAGTGTCTGCTAGTAGCTTTGAGATGGGTGATGAGAACACCATCAAGTACCCCTCGCAACGGCACACAGAACTGGGAGGAGTCAAACTTCTATTCTTTAAATTTGGCAACCAACTGAAAGGTGCGTACACCGCCATCTACTGTACTGGAGAGTGATGCCGGACAGGGCCTCCACATTCATCTATAGCTCTCATCTTGCCCTATTTCTACCTACTGTTCTAGAGTATGAATTCCTTACACTTTGTGACACAAAAAGGACGGGAAAAGGGAAGAAACA
>NC_056448.1:50245219-50318931 GCF_018296145.1 Oncorhynchus tshawytscha
ACTAACCCTACACCCATTAAAACCTCCCCACTATACCAACTAACCCTGCACCCATTAAAACCTCACTACCTACTAACCCTACACCCATTAAAACCTCCCCACTATACCAACTAACCCTGCACCCATTAAAACCTCACTACCTACTAACCCTACACCCATTAAAACCTCCCACTATACCAACTAACCCTACCCATTAAAACCTCCCCACTATACCAACTAACCCTACACCCATTAAAACCTCCCCTACCAACTAACCCTACACCCATTAAAACCTCCCCACTATACCAACTAACCCTGCACACATTAAAACCTCACTACCAACTGACCCTACACCCATTAAAACCTCCCCACTATACCAACTAACCCTGCACCCATTAAAACCTCCCCACTATACCAACTAACCCTGCACCCATTAAAACCTCACTACCTACTAACCCTACACCCATTAAAACCTCCCCACTATACCAACTAACCCTGCATCCATTAAAACCTCACTACTGACAAACCCTGAACCCATTAAAGCCTCACTACCTACTAACCCTACACCCATTAAAACCTCCCCACTATACAACTAACCCTACATCCATTAAGACCTCCCACTATACCAACTAACCCTACACCCATTAAAACCTCCCCACTATACAACTAACCCTGCACCCATTAAAACCTCACTACCAACTAACCCTACACCCATTAAACCCTCCCCACTATACCAACTAACCCTGCACCCATTAAAACCTCACTACCAACTAACCCTACACCCATTAAACCCTCTCCACTATACCAACTAACCCTGCACCCATTAAAACCTCACTACCAACTAACCCTACACCCATTAAATACTCACCACTGCTCCAACTAATCCTACACCCATTAATACCTCCCCACTATACAACTAACCCTACACCCAATAAAACCTCCCCACTATACCAACTAACCCTGCACCCATTAAAACCTCACTACCAACTAACCCTACACCCATTAAAACCTCCCCACTATACCAACTAACCCTGCATCCATTAAAACCTCACTACTGACAAACCCTGAACCCATTAAAACCTCACTACCTACTAACCCTACACCCATTAAAACCTCACCACTATACCAACTAACCCTGCACCCATTAAAACCTCACTACCTACTAACCCTACACCCATTAAAACCTCCCCACTATACAACTAACCCTACACCCATTAAAACCTCCCCACTATACAACTAACCCTACATCCATTAAGACCTCCCACTATACCAACTAACCCTACACCCATTAAAACCTCCCCACTATACAACTAACCCTGCACCCATTAAAACCTCACTACCAACTAACCCTACACCCATTAAAACCTCCCCACTATACCAACTAACCCTGCACCCATTAAAACCTCACTACCTACTAACCCTACACCCAGTAAAACCTCCCCACTATACAACTAACCCTACACCCATTAAGACCTCCCACTATACCAACTAACCCTACACCAATTAAACCTCCCCACTATACAACTAACCCTACACCCATTAAATCTCCCCACTATACAACTAACCCTACACCCATTAAACCTCCCCACTATACAACTAACCCTACACCCATTAAAACCTCCCCACTATACAAACTAACCCTACACCCATTAAATCCTCACCACTGCTCCAACTAACCCTGCACCCATTAAAATCTCACTACCAACTAACCCGACACCCATTAAAACCTCCCCACTATACCAACTAACCCTGCACCCATTAAAACCTCACTACCAACCAACCCTACACCCATTAAAACCTCCCCACTATACCAACTAACCCTACACCCATTAAAACCTCCCCACTATACCAACTAACCCTACACCCATTAAAACCTCCCCACTATACCAACTAACCCTGCACCCATTAAAACCTCACTACCAACTAACCCTACACCCATTAAAACCTCCCACTATACCAACTAACCCTACACCCATTAAAGCTCCCCACTATACCAACTAACCCTACACCCATTAAAACCTCCCCACTATACCAACTAACCCTACACCCATTAAAACCTCCCCACTATACCAACTAACCCTGCACCCATTAAAACCTCACTACCAACTAACCCTACACCCATTAAAACCTCCCCACTATACCAACTAACCCTGCATCCATTAAAACCTCACTACTGACAAACCCTGCACCCATTAAAACCTCACTACCTACTAACCCTACACCCATTAAAACCTCCCCACTATACCAACTAACCCTGCACCCATTAAAACCTCACTACCAACTAACCCTACACCCATTAAAACCTCACCACTATACCAATTAACCCTGCACCCATTAAAACCTCACTACCTACTAACCCTACACCCATTAAAACCTCCCCACTATACTACTAACCCTACACCCATTAAAACCTCCCCACTATACAACTAACCCTACATCCATTAAGACCTCCCACTATACCAACTAACCCTACACCCATTAAAACCTCACTACCAACTAACCCTACACCCATTAAAACCTCCCCACTATACCAACTAACCCTGCACCCATTAAAACCTCACTACCTACTAACCCTACACCCATTAAACCCTCCCCACTATACCAACTAACCCTACACCCATTAATACCTCCCCACTATACCAACTAACCCTACACACATTAAATACTCACCACTGCTCCAACTAATCCTACACCCATTAAACCTCCCCACTATACAACTAACCCTTCACCCATTAAATCCTCCCCACTATACCAACTAACCCAGCACCCATTAAAACCTCACTACCAACTAACCCTACACCCATTAATACCTCCCCACTATACCAACTAACCCTGCACCCATTAAAACCTCACTACCTACTAACCCTACACCCATTAAAACCTCCCCACTATACAACTAACCCTAGACCCATTAAAACCTCCCCACTATACAACTAACCCAACACCCATTAAGACCTCCCACTATACCAACTAACCCTACACCCATTAAAACCTCCCCACTATACAACTAACCCTGCACCCATTAAAACCCCACTATACAACTAACCCTACACCCATCAAAACCTCCCCACTATACCAACTAACCCTGCACCCATTAAAACCTCACTACCAACTAACCCTACACCCATTAAAATCTCCCCACTATACCAACTAACCCTGCACCCATTAAAACCTCCCCACTATACAACTAACCCTACACCCATTAAAACCTCCCCTACTATACAACTAACCCTACACCCATTAAACCTCCCCACTATACAACTAACCCTGCACCCATTAAAACCTCACTACCAACTAACCCTACACCCATTAAAACCTCCCCACTATACAACTAACCCTGCACCCATTAAAACCTCACTACCAACTAACCCTACACCAATTAAACCTCCCCACTATACAACTAACCCTACACCCATTAAATCTCCCCACTATACAACTAACCCTACACCCATTAAACCTCCCACTATACAACTAACCCTACACCCATTAAAACCTCCCACTATACAAACTAACCCTACACCCATTAAAACCTCCCCACTATACCAACTAACCCTGCACCCATTAAAACCTCACTACCAACCAACCCTACACCCATTAAAAACCTCCCCACTATACCAACTAACCCTACACCCATTAAAACCTCCCCACTATACCAACTAACCCTACACCCATTAAAACCTCCCCACTATACCAACTAACCCTGCACCCATTAAAACCTCACTACCAACTAACCCTACACCCATTAAAACCTCCCACTATACCAACTAACCCTACACCCATTAAAGCTCCCACTATACCAACTAACCCTACACCCATTAAAACCTCACTATACCAACTAACCCTACACCCATTAAGACCTCCCACTATGCCAACTAACCCTACACCATTAAACCTCCCCACTATACAACTAACCCTACACCCATTAAATCTCCCCACTATACAACTAACCCTACACCCATTAAAACCTCACCACTGCTCCAACTAACCCTACACCCATTAAAACCTCACCACTGCTCCAATTAACCCTACACCCATTAAACCTCCCCACTATACAACTAACCCTACACCCATTAAAACCTCCCCACTATACCAACTAACCCTACACCCATCAAAACCTCACCACTGCTCCAACTAACCCTCCACCCATTAAAACCTCCCACTATACAACTAACCCTACACCCATTAAACCTCCCCACTATACAACTAACCCTGCACCCATTAAACCTCGCTCACTATACAACTAACCCTACACCCATTAAAACCTCCCCACTATACCAACTAACCCTGCACCCATTAAAACCTCACTACCAACTACCCTATACCCATTAAAACCTCCCCACTATACCAACTAACCCTACACCCATTAAAACCTCCCCACTATACCAACTAACCCTGCACCCATTAAAACCTCACTACTGACAAACCCTGCACCCATTAAAACCTCCCCACTACCTACCAACCCTAACACCCATTAAACCTCCCACTATACCAACTAACCCTGCACCCATTAAAACCTCACTACCTACTAACCCTACACCCATTAAAACCTCCCCACTATACCAACTAACCCTGCACCCATTAAAACCTCACTACCTACTAACCCTACACCCATTAAAACCTCCCACTATACCAACTAACCCTACACCCATTAAAACCTCCCCACTATACCAACTAACCCTGCACCCATTAAAACCTCACTACCAACTAACCCTACACCCATTAAAACCTCCCCACTATACCAACTAACCCTGCACCCATTAAAACCTCACTACCAACTGACCCTACACCCATTAAAACCTCCCCACTATACCAACTAACCCTGCACCCATTAAAACCTCCCCACTATACCAACTAACCCTGCACCCATTAAAACCTCACCACCTACTAACCCTACACCCATTAAAACCTCCCCACTATACCAACTAACCCTGCATCCCATTAAAACCTCACTACTGACAAACCCTGACCCATTAAAACCTCACTACCAACTAACCCTACACCCATTAAAACCTCCCCACTATACCAACTAACCCTGCACCCATTAAAACCTCACTACCAACTAACCCTACACCCATTAAAACCTCCCCACTATACAACTAACCCTACACCCATTAAAACCTCCCCACTATACAACTAACCCTACACCATTAAGACCTCCCACTATACCAACTAACCCTACACCCATTAAAACCTCCCCACTATACAACTAACCCTGCACCCATTAAAACCTCACTACCAACTAACCCTACACCCATTAAAACCTCCCCACTATACCAACTAACCCTGCACCCATTAAAACCTCACTGCTCCAACTAACCCTGCACCCATTAAACCTCCCCACTATACCAACTAACCCTGCACCCATTAAAACCTCACTATACCAACTAACCCTGCACCCATTAAAACCTCCCACTATACCAACTAACCCTACACCCATTAAATACCTCACCACTGCTCCAACTAACCCTACACCCATTAAAACCTCCCCACTATACAACTAACCCTACACCCATTAAAACCTCCCCACTATACCAACTAACCCTGCACCCATTAAAACCTCACTACCAACTAACCCTACACCCATTAAAACCTCCCCACTATACCAACTAACCCTGCACCCATTAAAACCTCACTACCTACTAACCCTACACCCATTAAAACCTCCCCACTATACAACTAACCCTACACCCATTAAAACCTCCCACTATACCAACTAACCCTACACCCATTAAAACCTCCCCACTATACAACTAACCCTACACCCATTAAATCTCCCCACTATACAACTAACCCTACACCCATTAAAACCTCCCCACTATACAAAACCCTACACCCATTAAAACCTCCCCACTATACAAACTAACCCTACACCCATTAAATCCTCACCACTGCCAACTAACCCTGCACCCATGAAAATCTCACTACCAACTAACCCTACACCCATTAAAACCTCCCCACTATACCAACTAACCCTGCACCCATTAAAACCTCACTACCAACCAACCCTACACCCATTAAAACCTCCCCACTATACCAACTAACCCTACACCCATTAAAACCTCCCCACTATACCAACTAACCCTACACCCATTAAAACCTCCCCACTATACCAACTAACCCTGCACCCATTAAAACCTCACTACCAACTAACCCTACACCCATTAAAACCTCCCCACTATACCAACTAACCCTACACCCATTAAAGCTCCCCACTATACCAACTAACCCTACACCCATTAAAACCTCCCACTATACCAACTAACCCTACACCCATTAAAACCTCCCCACTATACCAACTAACCCTGCACCCATTAAAACCTCACTACCAACTAACCCTACACCCATTAAAACCTCCCCACTATACCAACTAACCCTTCATCCATTAAAACCTCACTACTGACAAACCCTGCACCCATTAAAACCTCACTACCTACTAACCCTACACCCATTAAAACCTCCCCACTATACCAACTAACCCTGCACCCATTAAAATCTCACTACCAACTAACCCTACACCCATTAAACCCTCACCACTATACCAATTAACCCTGCACCCATTAAAACCTCACTACCTACTAACCCTACACCCATTAAAACCTCCCCACTATACAACTAACCCTACACCCATTAAAACCTCCCCACTATACAACTAACCCTACATCCATTAAGACCTCCCACTATACCAACTAACCCTACACCCATTAAAACCTCCCCACTATACAACTAACCCTGCACCCATTAAAACCTCACTACCAACTAACCCTAACCCATTAAAACCTCCCCACTATACCAACTAACCCTGCACCCATTAAAACCTCACTACCTACTAACCCTACACCCATTAAACCTCCCCATTATACCAACTAACCCTACACCCATTAAAACCTCCCCACTATACCAACTAACCCTACACCCATTAAATACTCACCACTGCTCCAACTAATCCTACACCCATTAAAACCTCCCCACTATACAACTAACCCTTCACCCATTAAAACCTCCCCACTATACCAACTAACCCAGCACCCATTAAAACCTCACTACCAACTAACCCTACACCCATTAAACCCTCCCCACTATACCAACACTTGACAGACAACCCTGCACCCATTAAAACCTCACTACCAACTAACCCTACACCCATTAAAACCTCCCACTATACCAACTAACCCTGCACCCATTAAAACCTCCTGGTATACTAACCCTACACCCATTAAAACCTCCCCACTATACAACTAACCCTAGACCCATTAAAACCTCCCACTATACAACTAACCCAACACCCATTAAGACACTCCCACTATACCAACTAACCCATAAACCCATTAAAACCTCCCACTATACAACTAACCCTGCACCCATTAAAACCCCACTATACAACAACCCTACACCCATCAAAACCTCCCCACTATACCAACTAACCCTGCACCCATTAAAACCTCACTACCAACTAACCCTACACCCATTAAAACCTCCCCACTATACCAACTAACCCTGCCCCATTAAAACCTTGATACTAACCCTACACCCATTAAAACTAGCCCCACTTTAAACAACCTACACCCATTAAGACTCCCCACTATACCAACTAACCCTACACCCATTAAAACCTCCCCACTATACAACTAACCCTGCACCCATTAAAACCATGTCACTACCAACTTTAACTACCCATTAAGACCTCCCATATACCAACTAACCCTACTGTAATTAAACCTCCCCACTATCACAACTTCAACCCTATGTACCCTTTAAACCTCCCACTGTGTATAAGACAGTAACCCTACACCCATTAAACCTGTTAGTATACAACTAACCCTGCACCTATTAAAAAGCACACCACCAACTAACCCTATACCCATTAAAACCTCCCCACTATACCATGTGTAACCAAACCCATTAAAACCTCACTGATTTGATTTGATTTGATTTTTAAAACCTCCCCACTATACCAACTAACCCTGCATCCATTAAAACCTCACTACTGACAAACCCTGCACCCATTAAAACCTCACTACCTACTAACCCTACACCCATTAAAACCTCCCCACTATACCAACTAACCCTGCACCCATTAAAACCTCCCCACTATACCAACTAACCCTACACCCATTAAATACTCACCACTGCTCCAACTAACCCTACACCCATTAAACCTCCCCACTATACAACTAACCCTACACCCATTAAATCCTCCCCACTATACCAACTAACCCTGCACCCATTAAAACCTCACTACCAACTAACCCTACACCCATTAAACCCTCCCCACTATACCAACTAACCCTGCACCCATTAAAACCTCACTACCAACTAACCCTACACCCATTAATACCTCCCCACTATACCAACTAACCCTGCACCCATTAAAACCTCACTACCTACTAACCCTACACCCATTAAAACCTCCCCACTATACCAACTAACCCTGCACCCATTAAAACCTCACTACCTACTAACCGTACACCCATTAAACCCTCCCCACTATACCAACTAACCCTGCACCCATTAAAACCTCACTGCCAACTAACCCTACACCCATTAATACCTCCCCACTATACCAACTAACCCTACACCCATTAAATACTCACCACTGCTCCAACTAATCCTACACCCATTAAACCTCCCCACTATACCAACTAACCCTGCACCCATTAAAACCTCACTACCAACTAACCCTCCACCCATTAAAACCTCCCCACTATACAAACTAACCCTGCACCCATTAAATTCTCACTACCTACTAACCCTACACCCATTAAAACCTCCCCACTATACAACTAACCCTACACCCATTAAGACCTCCCACTATACCAACTAACCCTACACCCATTAAAACCTCCCCACTATACAACTAACCCTGCACCCATTAAAACCTCACTACCAACTAACCCTACACCCATTAAGACCTCCCACTATACCAACTAACCCTACACCCATTAAAACCTCCCACTGCTATACAACTAACCCTACACCCATTAAATCCTCCCCACTATACAACTAACCCTACACCCATTAAAACCTCACCACTGCTCCAACTAACCCTACACCCATTAAAACCTCACCACTGCTCCAACTAACCCTACACCCATTAAAACCTCACCTCTCTATACAACTAACCCTACACCCATTAAAACCTCCCCACTATACAACTAACCCTACACCCATTAAACCTCCCCACTATACCAACTAACCCGACACCCATTAAAACCTCACTACCAACTAACCCTATACCCATTAAAACCTCCCACTATAGCAACTTGGCCCCCATCTGATCCCACACCCGGCCAGCAGCCGGTGTGGTCGGGAGGTCGGGACACTGTCGTTCAACACACCTTGTAACTCCTCTGCAGTAAAATCTTGTCCACCCAAGTATGTAGGTAAGTTCTGCAGCTGCCACCACGTCCATTCTCTGGGATTTATGTTCAATTTCTGCGGTAGAGTTGATAAGCATGGCTATGAACGCTAAGAAACTAACCTCACGTTATTCCTATCACTCTCTATTGGCCCACTCAAAGGTAGCCTCTTAGGACCTATCACCCTGGACTCATCTTCCTCTACTACTCTCTTACTGCCTCATAATACAACACCTTCTGTTATACTCTGACCCTGGCAACCTCTCTCTCTCGCACCGGACACTTCTGATCACCAGCAACATGGGCATTCCCACAATTGACACACTGCTGCAACATGACCATAAATTTGGCATCTAAAACACCTTAGTGGGTTCGGCACAAAAGCGCTCACGGGATAAATTACATATCCTAACATGATTTTGACAGGTGAAAACTCAAAAGAACATGCAGTGTCTTCTCAGATTCACCACGCTCGTCACCGTGTCTGTGTCACACCAAACGACGGGTGTCACAGACACGGGGAATCTTCAATTTTAGTTGTTCCACCTCAACACTTAACGCCACCCCAGTAATCCCTCCTTTCAAAGGCAACCTTGCACCGGAGAGCAATGCAAGTCAGAGGTCTTATCCCAAGGCACGTGATGCGAAGCGCCCGCTCCCTCTGGGAGAAAGAAACACAGAACATCTTCACAAGACCACTTTGAGCTACCTTCACCAATTTAACCGTACCCAACTTATTTTCTACCCAGCCTGATACCACATATGTGCCTGCTAACAGGCAGGGATCCACTTTCTCAAAAAATCTCACTCATCCTTTGCGTGACCTTCAGGGTGAGGCTCGGAGTCAGAGGTCTTCACCACACCTGCAACTACAAGTAACTCATTCTCTGTCACACCCTGATCTGTTTCACCTGTCCTTGTGATTGTCTCCACCCCCTCCAAGTGTCGCTTATTTTCCCCAGTGTATTTTTCCCTATGTTCACTGTCTCTTTGTGCCAGTTCGTCTTGTATGTTTCCAAGTCAACCAGTGTTTCTCCTGTTCTCCTGCTTTTTGCATTCCCCTTTTTCTAGTCCTCCCGGTTTTGACCCTTGCCTGTTTCTGGACTTTGTACCCGCCTGCCTGACCTTTCTGTCTGACTTGACAATGAGCCTGCCTGCCACTCTGTACCTCCTGGACTCTGATCTGGTTTTGACCTTTTGCCTGTCCTCGACCATTCTCTTGCCTAATCCTTTTGGATTAATAAACATTGTAAGACTCCAACCATCTGCCTCATGTGTCTGCATCTGGGTCTGGCCTTGTGTCATGATAGCCATGGCCATGACAGACCCAGCAGACTTGGACCAGCTCCTCCACGCTGTCTCCCTGCTGGGAGCCACCATTGGGAGACATTAGGAGTTGTTGCAGGGCCCTTTTGGGAGGGCTCAGGTCCTTGACGGAACGTCACAACCATGGGTTAAAGGTTATTATGGAGCAAATCAGGGAGTTAGATCAGAGGCTGCCTGCCACCTCTGGAAAAACCCCAATCACCCAGTATTTTTTCCCCTCTCTGTGGTAAGTTTGTACAGCCTATTCCAGCTCCCCGAGAACCCCGCTTACCACCTCTGGATTGATATTCGGGGAATCCTGGTGCCTGCCGGGGTTTTATTTCTCAGTGCTCGCTTATTTTTGAGATACAGCCATCTTTCCTTCCTTCAGACCGATCGAAGATAGCGTTTACCATTACGCTAATGCCGGGAAGGGCGTTCTCCTGGGCTACGGTAGTTCGGGAGCAACAATCTGCCATTTGTGGTCATTTGGAGGAATTTATGGCAGAGGTGAGAAAGGTATTTGAGTCTCATGTATCTGGGAGAAAGGCGGCCATATCAAATCAAATCAAATTTTATTTGTCACATGGTTAGCAGATGTTAATGCGAGTGTAGCGAAATGCTTGTGCTTCTAGTTCCGACAATGCAGTAATAACCAACAAGTAATCTAACTAACAATTCCAAAACTACTGTCTTATACACACAAGTGTAAGGGGATAAAGAATATGTACATAAAGATATATGAATGAGTGATGGTACAGAGCGGCATAGGCAAGATACAGTAGATGGTATCGAGTACAGTATATACATATGAGATGAGTATGTAAACAAAGTGGCATAGTTCAAGTGGCTAGTGATACATGTATTACATAAAGATGCAGTAGATGATATAGAGTACAGTATATACGTATACATATGAGATAAATAATGTAGGGTATGTAAACATTATATTAGGTAGCATTGTTTAAAGTGGCTAGTGATATATTTTACATCATTTCCCATCAATTCCCATTATTAAAGTGGCTGGACTTGAGTCAGTGTGTTGGCAGCAGCCACTCAATGTTAGTGGTGGCTGTTTAACAGTCTGATGGCCTTGAGATAGAAGCTGTTTTTCAGTCTCTCGGTCCCAGCATTGATGCACCTGTACTGACCTCGCCATCTGGATGATAGTGGGGTGAACAGGCAGTGGCTCGGGTGGTTGTTGTCCTTGATGATCTTTATGGCCTTCCTGTAACATCGGGTGGTGTAGGTGTCCTGGAGGGCAGGTAGTTTGCCCCCGGTGATGCGTTGTGCAGACCTCACTACCCTCTGGAGAGCCTTACGGTTGTGGGCGGAGCAGTTGCCGTACCAGGCGGTGATACAGCCTGCCAGGATGCTCTTGATTGTGCATCTGTAGAAGTTTGTGAGTGCTTTTGGTGACAACCCGAATTTCTTCAGCCTCCTGCGCCTTCTTCATGATGCTGTCCGTGTGGGTGGACCAATTCAGTTTGTCTGTGATGTGTATGCCGAGGAACTTAAAACTTGCTACCCTCTCCACTACTGTTCCATCGATGTGGATAGGGGGGTGTTCCCTCTGCTGTTTCCTGAAGTCCATAATCATCTCCTTAGTTTTGTTGACGTTGAGTGTGAGGTTATTTTCCTGACACCACACTCCGAGGGCCCTCACCTCCTCCCTGTAGGCCGTCTCGTCGTTGTTGGAAATCAAACCTACCACTGTTGTGTCGTCCGCAAACTTGATGATTGAGTTGGAGGCGTGCGTGGCCACGCAGTCGTGGGTGAACAGGGAGTACAGGAGAGGGCTCAGAACGCACCCTTGTGGGGCCCCAGTGTTGAGGATCAGCTGGGTGGAGATGTTGTTGCCTACCCTCACCACCTGGGGGCGGCCCGTCAGGAAGTCCAGTACCCAGTTGCACAGGGCGGGGTCGAGACCCAGGGTCTCGAGCTTGATGACGAGCTTGGAGGGTACTATGGTGTTAAATGCCGAGCTGTAGTCGATGAACAGCATTCTCACATAGGTATTGCTCTTGTCCAGGTGGGTTAGGGCAGTGTGCAGTGTGGTTGAGATTGCATCGTCTGTGGACCTATTTGGGCGGTAAGCAAATTGGAGTGGGTCTAGGGTGTCAGGTAGGGTGGAGGTGATATGGTCCTTGACTAGTCTCTCAAAGCACTTCATGATGACGAAAGTGAGTGCTACGGGGTGGTAGTCGTTTAGCTCAGTTACCTTAGCTTTCTTGGGAACAGGAACAATGGTGGCCCTCTTGAAGCATGTGGGAACAGCAGACTGGGATAGGGATTGATTGAATATGTCCGTAAACACACCAGCCAGCTGGTCTGCGCATGCTCTGAGGGCGCGGCTGGGGATGCTGTCTTGCGAGGGTTAACACGTTTAAATGTTTTACTCACCTCGGCTGCAGTGAAGGAGAGGCCTGCATGTTTTGGTTGCAGGCCGTGTCAGTGGCACTGTATTGTCCTCAAATCGGGCAAAAAAGTTATTTAGTCTGCCTGGGAGCAAGACATCCGGGTCCGTGACGGGGCTGGTTTTCTTTTTGTAATCCGTGATTGACTGTAGACCCTGCCACATACCTCTTGTGTCTGAGCCGTTGAATTGAGATTCTACTTTGTCTCTATACTGACGCTTACCTTGTTTGATTGCCTTGCGGAGGGAATAGCTACACTGTTTGTATTCGGTCATATTTCCGGTCACCTTGCCCTGATTAAAAGCAGTGGTTCGCGCTTTCAGTTTCACGCGAATGCTGCCATCAATCCACGGTTTCTGGTTTGGGAATGTTTTAATCGTTGCTATGGGAACGACATCTTCAACGCACGTTCTAATGAACTCGCACACCGAATCAGCGTATTCGTCAATGTTGTTGTCTGACGCAATACGAAACATGTCCCAGTCCAGTAAACTGCTTGACTTACGTCAGAACCCCGTAGTGTGGCAGACTACAATTTTCACACCTCTCTCCGAAACCTTTAACTGAGGTGGTAATAGATGATCTAGCTGCTTGGGAATTGCCAGAGGACCTCGACTCACTTATCATCCTAACCGTCAAAATCAATGGACGCCTAAGGAAACATAGGAGTGAGAGGAGGTCTGGTCTCGGGCACACTCGTGCACCCACTATGGCTCATTCACCTTCGAGGGAATCCGGAGGTTTCCGAAGGCAGCTTTTCCAAGAGGATTCAAAGCCACCCGAGCGCTCTCATGAATATACGTCAGGTGAGTTGGATACTAATGAGCCTATACAGTTGGGAAGAGCTAGGTTGTCCGTTGGGGAACGCTCACGGAGGATGAAAAGTAACTGTTGTCTGTGGAGGGGCAGGACATTTTATAGCTACCTGCCCTATTAGGAAACCCTTGTCTCTAGTGGGTACCAGCACTATGGTGAGTCAGACTGGGAGTTCCCTAATTCCCATCACCCGCACACCCTTTTTGCGCTTGTGATGTGGGGAGACCAATCAAGTCTCTCCGAGTGCTCATTGAAAGTCACGCAAACAGATCTAAATATGATGGGGTCATATTAGTTTTTAAATCAAACAGTGTGAATGCTACAGACAGAAGATGGCACATTGGCGGTACCAATTTTCTGGATGTCTCCTTTTGTGACGAACAGTGCTGTAGCCATGGACATTAAAACCAGTAGACAGTGATACCGCTGACGTCATCCACATATTCCTATGGAAAACCCCCGATGGCGCCGGAAGTATTTGAAGAGCCATATTGCTGAATCACTGAGGTATAATTTAAGCAATAAGGCTGGAGGGGATATGGCCAATACACCACAGCTAAGGGCTGTTCTTATGCACCTATGACTGTAAGTCGCTTTGGATAAATGGAATATATTATGACTACTTCAATAAAACAATTCATAATTTTCAAGTTGCCTTCCAGCTAATTTCTTAGTTACATGTTTGTTTAACTAGGAAATGAGTTTTGAAGTTGAGGGTGCAGTATTTATGAAGTTTGGGAATGAGGACTAAATCTAGCATAGTTCAGCTAGTTTAGCCAGGGCAAACCGGGGAAACTGAACACGGGCTTAGTGCGCATATGTTTTCAGGAGCTGGCGGCAAATGTTTGATAACTTTCAGAGACTAGGGCCTCACGAGTGGCGCAGCGGTTTAAGGCGTCACTACAGACCCAGGTTTGATTATAGCCGGCCATGACCGGGAGACCCATGAGGCAGCGCACAATTAGCCCAGCGTCGCCCGGCGTAGGGGAGGGTTTGGCCAGCAGGGATTTCCTTGTCCCATTGTGCTCTAGCAACTCCTTGTGGCGGGCCGGGCGTCTGCAACCTGACTGCGGAGCGCCAGCTGGACGGTGCTTCCTCCATTGATGTGGCTTTCGGGTTAAGGCAGCAGTGTGTCAAGAAGCAATGCGGCTTGGCAGGTTCGTGTTTCAGAGGACGCATGGCTCTCGACCTTCGCCTCTCTGTAAGGGGATGCAACGATGGGACAAGACTGTAACTACCAATACGGGAGGAAAAGGGGTCAAAAAATAAAAGATTCAGACACTAAAACAAATAAATCAAATGGATGTACAATCCTGAAATGAGCTGTAACTGTTAATAGTAAAACAAAGCTTACAACGATGTTTGTGTGAACCCTGAATACAGGACATGCATGGTTAATTATCTTCCAGACACGGTAGACTCCTCCTTAACTCTCTGACACCAACAAATCTCTAAGGATCATGGTGAAAGTGGCCATTTTCTTCCTGCCTGAGAGATTTAACCATAGACCCCATCTACTCTAGACATCACATGAACATGATCCTTCCACCTGGAAATAAAAAGTGAATGGATAACCATCACAACCACCGATCCCAACTCAGGCTAAACTGGATTACCCCATGAGAAAAGATTGGATTACCCAATGAGAAAAGATTGGATTACCCCATGAGAAAAGATTGGATTACCCAATGAGAAAAGATTGGATTACCCAATTAGAAAAAAGTGGATTACCCCATGAGAAAAGATTGGATTACCCCATGAGAAAAGATTGGATTACCCAATGAGAAAAAAGTGGACTGTACAGTTCCGTGAAAAAGTATTTGCCACCTTTCTAATTTTCTCAATGTTTATAAATATTTTTTACTGAATGTTATCTGATATAGAGCAGAATTCATGGTTCCTTCTATTAAGGCAAGTCGTCCAGGTCCCGAGGCAGCAAAGCATCCCCAAACCATCACACTACCACCACCATGCTTGACCTTTGGTAAAAGGTTCTTACTGTGGAATCTAGAGTTTGGTTTTTGCCAGGCATATTGGGACCCATTACTACACCCTGCTACATCATCCCAGGTAGATGTCCTCTACTGTCTCCTACACCCTGCTACATCATCCCAGGTAGATGTCCTCTACTGTCTCCTACACCCTGCTACGTCATCCCAGGTAGATGTCCTCTACTGTCTCCTACGCCCTGCTACGTCATCCCAGGTAGATGTCCTCTACTGTCTCCTACACCCTGCTACGTCATCCCAGGTAGATGTCCTCTACTGTCTCCTACACCCTGCTACATCATCCCAGGTAGATGTCCTCTACTGTCTCCTACACCCTGCTACATCATCCCAGGTAGATGTCCTCTACTGTCTCCTACACCCTGCTACATCATCCCAGGTAGATGTCCTCTACTGTCTCCTACACCCTGCTACATCATCCCAGGTAGATGTCCTCTACTGTCTCCTACACCCTGCTACATCATCCCAGGTAGATGTCCTCTACTGTCTCCTACACCCTGCTACATCATCCCAGGTAGATGTCCTCTACTGTCTCCTACACCCTGCTACATCATCCCAGGTAGATGTCCTCTACTGTCTCCTACACCCTGCTACATCATCCCAGGTAGATGTCCTCTACTGTCTCCTACACCCTGCTACATCATCCCAGGTAGATGTTTCCCCCCCCAAAAAAAACAAAAACAGGATATATGTTACAACTTCCGCCGAAGTGCCACAAGAATACACGGTTAACATTTGCCTTTATTTCACTCCCGGCTGGCATGGACAGGGTTCTGCCACCACTAGAGAATCCACTCTCTTCTCACTCCCAGCTGGCATGGACAGGGTTCTGCCACCACTAGAGAATCCAGTCTTTTCTCACTCCCAGCTGGCTTGGACAGGGTTCTGCCACCACTAGAGAATCCAGTCTCATCTCACTCCCAGCTGGCTTGGACAGGGTTCTGCCACCACTAGAGAATCCAGTCTCATCTCACTCCCAGCTGGCATGGACAGGGTTCTGCCACCACTAGAGAAGCCAGTCTCTTCTCACTTGCCGCTGACATGGACAGGGTTCTGCCTCCACTAGAGAAGCCAGTCTCTTCTCACTCCCAGCTGGCATGGACAAGAGTGTGTAAAGCTGTCATCAAGACAAAGGGTGAGCATTTTGAAGATATATAATATAAAATAGATTTTGATTTAACACTGTTTTGGTTACTACATGATGTGTTATTTCATAGTTGTTATGTTCTCATTATTCTACAATGTAGAAAATAATAAAAAAAATAGTGAAAAACAGCGGAATGAGTAGGTATGTGACTGGTACTGTATGTGATGGTGTGTATAGTGTTGCATCAGAGAGCTCATGAGGGGTGGAGTAAGTGATGCAGAACAGTTTCCTAAGTACCACATTCCAGGCCAAGAGTTTACCGTTCTGTATTTGATGGCCCCCTTTCAAGCCTATGACAAGACAAATCAACTGCTCCCTTTACGACTCTGAATGGACTGAGGAGGACAAGAGACAAAGAACTGACTCTCTTTTATGACTCACTTGTTAAGGAAGGGGGTTATTAGAGACTTTTTGGCTGCCAGAGCCAAATTTCTCTTCCCACTCTTTGTAACAAAGACAAAATGGAGAAGGACAATTAAACACATTTTCTTGACTGTATTGGAACTGTTGGAAACGTTGATGTAACCTGAATGTACATGGTGATGCTCTTTCTATCTCTTCCCATGTTATTAATTAAAACAGCAATCAGTATTTTTCTGTAACAAAATGTATGGATCTGGTCATACTTCCATTTGTTCTCTACAGACTATGCATTTCATCCTGGAGACTGTTATTCTTATTCAAAACACCTTTTAACATTATATGAACACTTATGAGCAAATATCAGGTTTTGTCCCCATATTGGCATGCCCTATGGTAAACTAGAAGGCGTGACCAGGCAGTGTTCGTGACACTTCCTGGCTGAGCCCTCCCACAGTATAAGTAACGAGGCTGGTCCTTTGACTCATTAGATCAGGTACCATGGTCGATGCCACGCCCGTGAACAGAGTGATCCCATCTCCTTGGAAACCAAAACATCGCTGCAAGAAACCAACACAACTTTAACTTGCACCATCCTACTCAAACAGAAGGATTACCTGAGAGGAAACCGCATCTCTGCTCATTCCCAATGAACTGCTGAGTTTTTTTCACTCCCAAAAGGGGACCCAAACCAACAGTATATTGCACACTGTCCCTTAAAAAGCTTTTTCTCTAAGGACTGACGAATGGAGAACTGAACTGAGAAAGAACGACGGGCCTATGCTTGTAGCCCCGATGAGGGAGTTGCTTCTTTCAACCACTTTCCCTGTCTACCACTCCGTCATAACGAAAACTGAAATAAACCAGATTCACCTCATGGCATTCCCTTTTGTGTGACGTTGGGTCTATGTAAATCTGGTGACAGTAACTGATGATTATTGTAAGATTGTTACTCTTAATTACATATCATAATAAATAATGTCACTGCATTGTCCACGGATAGCCTAGCCACTGGCAACTCCTGGTGGACGACCCATGACTGGTGGACGAGCCTAGAGCTCCACGACTGGTGGACGACCCTAGAGCTCCACGACCGGTGGACGACCCTAGAGCTCCACGACCGGTGGACGACCCTAGAGCTCCACGACCGGTGGACGACCCTAGAGCTCCACGACCGGTGGACGACCCTAGAGCTCCACGACCGGTGGACGACCCTAGAGCTCCACGACCGGTGGTTGAGCCGAGAGCTCCACGGCCGGTGGACGACCCTAGAGCTCCACGACCGGTGGACGACCCTAGAGCTCCACGACCGGTGGTTGAGCCGAGAGCTCCACGGCTGGTGGACAAGCCGAGATACAGTTGTTTGATATGTTGCATATGTTGCATATCAAACAACTGCATCAACCCAATTTTCCACCTGTTGGTCTTGTAATAAAACCTTGAAGTGAATCCTTTGTTGCATTGAAGTCCTTAAAAGAGCAATTGGATTCTTGAAGTCTGAGAGTTCGATGACCATTCAGAATGAGCATATAGTAAATTGACTGTTGATTAAGAATATAATGGTTAAATCTGAGAGTTAATTCAAGGGGACTATTTAAATCAAAAACCTTAATGGTGACATCAGAACAGCGATTACTCACCTTGAACTGGACAAAGAATTTCTCTTAAATGAGTCAGACAAGCTGGATGTACTCCAGACACCCAAACAGGCCCTCCTCCCCGTCATGGCACTAAGACAATGAGCTGTATCCCGCCATAAGCAAACAAGAAAACTTCAATGCAGGGAAGCTTAAATTTCTACCAGCATGTTAAATGTGCAACCAGAGGGAAAAAAAACTCTGGACCACCTTTACTCGACACACAGAGACGCGTACAAAGTTCTCTCCCTCGCCCTCCATCTAACCATAATTCTATCCTCCTGATTCCTGCTTACAAGCAATAATTAAAGCAAGAAGCACCAGTCGTCAGATGAAGCAGATGCTATAGGACTGTTTTGCTAAGACTGACTGGAATATGTTCCGGAATTCTTCTGATGGCATTGAGGAGTATACCACATCAGTGACTGGTTTCATCAATAAGTGCATCGATGACGTAGTCCCACAGTGACTGTACCTACATAGTCCAACCAGAAGCCATGGATTAAAGGCAACATCCACACTGAGTAAAGGGTAGAGCTGCCGCTTTAAAGGAGCAGGACTCTAACCCGGAAGCTTATAAGAAATGCTGCTATGCCCTCCGACGAACCATCAAACAGGCAAAGAATGAAAACAGGACTAAGATTGAATCATACTACACCGGCTCCGATGCTTGTCGGATGTGGCAGGGCTTGCAAACTATTACAGACTACAAAGGGAAACACAGCCGAGAGCTGCACAGTGACACAAGCCTACCAGACGAGCTAAATAACTTGTATAACTAAATATGCTTGCTTTGAGGCCTGTAACACTGCAACATGCATGAGAGCCTCAGCTGTTCCGGACGACTGTGTGATCACGCGCTCCACTGCCGATGTGATTAAGACCTTTAAACAGGTCAACATTCATAAGGCCGCAGGGCCAGATGGATTACCAGGACATGTACTCCGAGCATGCGCTGACCAACTGGCAAGTGTCTTCACTGACATTTTCAACCTCTCCCTGTCTTAGTCTGTAATACCAACATGTTTCAAGCAGACCACCATAGTCCCTGTGCCCAAGAACATTAAGGTAACCTGCCTAAATGACTACTGACCCATAGCACTCACACCGTAGCCATGAAGTTCTTTGAAAGGCTGGTCATGGCTCACATCAACACCATCATCCCAGACACCCTAGACCCACTCCAATTCGCATACCCCAACATATCCACAGATGATGCAATCTCTATTGCACTCCACACTGCCCTTTCCCACCTGGACATGTTAGAATGCTATTCATTTCAGCTCAGCGTTCAACACATAGTGCCCTCAAAGCTCATCACTAAGCTAATGACCCTGGGACTAAACCCCTCCCTCTGCAACTGGATCCTGGACTTCCTGACGGGCCGCCCCCAAGTGGTTAGGGTAACAACACATCTTCCACGCTGATCCTTAACACAGGGGCCCCTCAGGGTTACGTGCTCAGTCCCCTTCTGTACTCCCTGTCCACTCACGACTCCAACACCATCATTAAGTTTGCCGATGTCACAAAAGTGGTAGGCCTGATCACCAACAAGGACAAGGCTGCACATAGGGAGGAGGTCAGAGACCTGGCTGTGCCAAGACAACAATCCTCAACGTTATCAAGACTAAAGAGAATTGGCTTCTTATTTTGCAACAAAGCATCCTTTACTCATGCTACCCTCATAAAAATGAATTACCTACTGATCATTGACTTCGGCGATGTCATTTACAAAACAACCTCCAAAACTATACTCAACAAATTGGATGTAGTCTATCACAGTGCCATCTGTTTTGTCACCAAAGCACCATATACTACCCACCACTACGACCTGTATGCTCTCGATGGCTGGCCCTCGCTTCATATTCGTCGCCAAACCGACTGGCTCCAGGTCATCTATAAGTTCTTGCTAGGTAAAGCCCCGCCTTATCTCAGCTCACTGGTCACCATAGCAGCACCCACCCGTAGCATGCTCTTCAGCAGGTATATTTCACTGGTCATCCCCAGAGCCAAATTCCCATTTGGCCCCCTTTCCTTCCAGTTCTCTGCTGCCAATGACTGGAAAAAATTGCAAAAATGACTGAAGCTGGAGTCTTATTTCTCCCTCACTAACTTTAAGCATCAGCTGTCAGAGCGGCTTACCGATCATTGCACCTGTACATAGCCCATCTGTAAATAGCCCACCCAACTACCTCATCCCCATATTGTTATTTATTTTGCCCCTTTGCACTCCAGTATGTCTACTTGCACATTCATCTTCTGCATATCTATCACTCCATTGTTTAATTGCTAAATTGTAATTATTTTGCCTCTATGGCCAATTTATTGTCTTACCTCCCTAATCTAACTACATTTGCACACACTGTATATAGACGTTTCTATTATGTTATTGACTGTACATTTGTTTATCCCATGTGTAACTGTGTTGTTTGTCGCACTGCTTTGCTTTATCTTGGCCAGGTCGCAGTTGTAAATGAGAACTTGTTCTCAACTGGCCTACCTGGTTAAATAAAGGTGAAATTAAATATTATAGTGGACTACAGGAAAAGGAGGACCGAGCACGCCCCCATTCTCATCAACGGGAATGTAGTGGAGCAGGTTGAGAGCTTCAAGTTCCTTGGTGTCCACATCACCAACAAACTAACAATGTCCAAGCACACCAAGACAGTTGTGAAGATGGCATGACAAAACGTATTCCCCCTCAGGAGACCGAAAATATTTGGCATGGGACCTCAGATCCTCAAAAAGTTCTAGACTAGCACCATCGAGAGCATCCTGACTGGTTGCATCACTGCCTGGTATGGCAACAGCTCGGCCGCTGACCGCAAGGCACTACAGAGGGTAGTGCATACTGCCCAGTACATCACTGGGGCTAAGCTGCCTGCCATCCAGGACCTCTATACCAGGCGGTGTCTGAGGAAGGCCCTAAACATTGTCAAAGACTCGAGCCAACGTAGTCATAGACTGTTCTCTCTGCTACCGCACGGGAAGTGGTACCTGAGCGCCAAGTCTAGGTCCAAGAGGCTTCTAAACAGCTTCTTCCCCCAAGCCATAGGACTCCTGAACAGCTAATCAATTGGCTACCCGGACTATTTTCATTGCCACCCACCCTTCTAAGCTGCTGCTACTCTCTATCTATGCATAGTCACTTTAATAATCTACCTACATGTAATTATGACATCAATCACCTTGACACTGGTGCCCCCGCACATTAACTCTGTACAGGTAACTCCTGTACTCCTCCTCGCTATCGTTATTTACTGCTGCTCTTTAATTAATTGTTGTTCTTATCTCTTTTTTTTTTCTTTCTTAAAACTGCATTGTTAAGCTTGTAAGTAAGCATTTCACTGTAAAATTGTATTTGGTGCACTAGACAAATACAATTTGATTTGATTTGGTCTCAGTGCGAGCACCGGTTTATGCTGATGAAAATTCTCTTGGTAAATAGTATGGCCAACAGATTATCATGAGGTATTCTAACTCAGGCAAGCAAAGAACTTGAGATTCCTTAATATTAGAGATGGCGCACCAGCTGTATTTAAAAAAAGAGACACACCCCTCCGCCCTTTGTCTTTCCCCAGTCTGCCTTCCTGCCTTGACAATGCATAGAAAAAGTATGTGCACCGAGTGAACAAAACATTAGGAACACCTTCCTAGTATTTAGTTGCACTCCCCTTTTGCCATTAGAACAGCCTCAATTCGTCGGGGGCATGAACTCTACAAGTGGTCGAAAGCGTTCCACAGGGATGCTGGCCCATGTTGACTCCAATGCTTCCCACAGTTGTGTCAAGTTTATTAGTAGTGGAATCTTTACCCCGAATAGCTTTTTCCATCTCCCAGATGCTCCATGGGATTGATCTCTGGTGACTGGGCAGGCCACTGCAGTAAGCTAAATTCACTGTCATGTTTGTAGAACCATTCCGAGACAGTCTTAGACTTGTAACATGAGACATGTTCATTTGCAGATGGATACACTGCTACCATGAAGGGAGGAGCCTGATTGGCTCATGATGTTCAGATATCTTGTGGCATATAAACTTTGCTCCAGTTTTATCAAGAGGCCCAATGTGTGCACTGAAAACACCCCACACTATCCAGTTTTATCAAGAGGCCCAATGTGTACACTGAAAACACCCCACACTATCCAGTTTTATCAAGAGGCCCAATGTGTGCACTGAAAACACACCCTACACTATCGCACCACCAGCATGCACTGTTGACACGCGGTATGATAGATGCATGTACTCATGAGTCTCCATACCCTTGTCCTCCCAACAGCATGAAACAACAGGAACCGGGATTCAACAGACCAGGCAATGCTTTTCCTATTCTCCAGTGTCCAGTGTTTTCGTTCTTTATCTCACTGCAACCGCAGTTTCTTGTTGCTTTCTGCTGAAAGATTTCTGTAAGGTCATCGGCTGCCATACCTAATTAGTGTCACAGTACGATGAGTTGTACATTCTTTGATGGGTCTTTGGGCACCAGTGTTGTACTGGACTGTCAGTTGACTAACTACAGCCCGTCTGTTGCTCTGCACAATTAGTGTCAGCCTCCTTTGTCCTCTTTCATCATATCATAGACCCGTTTTTGACCACTGGCCTGCCGTTGGCTGGATGTCCTTTGAGAGGTGGACCATTCTTAATACACACAGAAAACTATTGAAAGTCAAAAACACAGCAGCGTTGCAGTTCTTGCCACAGTCAAACTGGTGCGCCTGGCAAATTTCAACATGCCTCGTTCAAAGGCACTTAAATATTTTATCTTGCCCATTCACCCTCTGAATGGCACAAGTGCACAATCCAAATGTCAATTGTCTCAAGGCTTAAAAATCCTTCTTTAACCTGTCTCCTCCCTTTCTTCTACACTGATTAAAGTGGATTTAACAGGTGACATCAATAAGAGATCATAGAGTTCACCTGGATTCACCTGGTCAGTCTGTGTCATGGAAAGAGCAGGCGTTCTTAATGCTTTGTACACTCAGTGTAGATTATCCGTAGGGTGGCATGTTAGCCGATGCCTTGTAGCCCCTAGTGTACAGCCCTGAGGGGTTCACATGGTACGATGCCTTGTAGCCCCTAGTGTACAGCCCTGAGGGGTTCACATGGTACGATGCCTTGTAGCCCCTAGTGTAGAGCCCTGAGGGGTTCACATGGATACGATGCCTTGTAGCCCCTAGTGTACAGCCCTGAGGGGTTCACATGGATACGATGCCTTGTAGCCCCTAGTGTACAGCCCTGAGGGGTTCACATGGATACGATGCCTTGTAGACCCTAGTGTACAGCCCTGAGGGGTTCACATGGATACGATGCCTTGTAGCCCCTAGTGTACAGCCCTGAGGGGTTCACATGGTACGATGCCTTGTAGCCCCTAGTGTACAGCCCTGAGGGGTTCACATGGTACGATGCCTTGTAGCCCCTAGTGTACAGCCCTGAGGGGTTCACATGGTACGATGCCTTGTAGCCCCTAGTGTACAGCCCTGAGGGGTTCACAGTGTACGATGCCTTGTAGCCCCTAGTGTACAGCCCTGAGGGGTTCACATGGTACGATGCCTTGTAGCCCCTAGTGTAGAGCCCTGAGGGGTTCACATGGATACGATGCCTTGTAGACCCTAGTGTACAGCCCTGAGGGGTTCACATGGATACGATGCCTTGTAGCCCCTAGTGTACAGCCCTGAGGGGTTCACATGGATACGATGCCTTGTAGCCCCTAGTGTACAGCCCTGAGGGGTTCATATGGTACTATGCCTTGTAGCCCCTAGTGTACAGCCCTGAGGGGTTCACATGGATACGATGCCTTGTAGCCCCTAGTGTACAGCCCTGAGGGGTTCATATGGATACTAGTGCTTGTTATCTCGTGGATATATGCGCCAATGTAGTTTTTAGAGGTTGAGTTTGGTATTGTGACACACACCTGATGGGTTACTGGCTCAATGCTCTATCCGATAGGCTCGCTGCCGCCGAGATCTTTTGATCTGTGTATATCTGGGAATATCTGGGTATACCTGGGTATGATCTGGGATCTGGGAATATATGGGTATATCTGGGTATAGCCTTTGATCTGGGAATATCTGGGTATATCTGGGTATAGCCTTTGATCTGGGTATACCTGGGTATATCTGGGTATAGCCTTTAATCTGGGTATATCTGGTTATAGCCTTTGATCTGGGAATATCTGGGTATACCTGGGTATATCTGGGTATAGCCTTTGATCTGGGGATATCTGGGTATAGCCTTTGATCTGGGTATATCTGGGAATATCTGGGTATAGCCTTTGATCTGGGTATATCTGGGAATATCTGGGTATAGCCTTTGATCTGGGTATATCTGGGTATAGCCTTTGATCTGGGGATATCTGGGAATATCTGGGTATATATGGGTATAGCCTTTGATCTGGGTATATCTGAGAATATCTGGGTATATCTGGGAATATCTGGGTATAGCCTTTTATCTGGGTATATCTGGGAATATCTGGGTATATCTGGGTATATCTGAGTATAGCCTTTGATCTGGGTATATCTGAGAATATCTGGGTATATCTGGGAATATCTGGAAATATCTGGGTATAGCCTTTGATCTGGGCATATCTGGCAATATCTGAGTATAGCCTTTGACCTGGGTATATCTGGGTATATCTGGGTATAGTATTTGACCTGGGTATATCTGGGTGTAACATTTTATCTTTAAATTTGGTTTCTCCAGCTCAGCTCTCTCTCTGTGGAGCTCTGCTGTGGTCATGAAGCCTAACGTAGCAGCCGTAGGAAGGTGCCTTTTCTGGGTCCCCACTTCCAAATTTCTGGGCAAACTTAAACATCCACTTCTTGCATATGCTGCTAAGTTGAGGGTGGAGCCACAGACATCCTATTGAATGAAAGTATTCTAATGCCTAATTCTATGGGTGTAGCTTCCATTGAGGGGTTGTCATGGTGATGCAGAAGGCAGGCAGGCGTGGAGAGGAGAGGGAAGTGTATGTCGGTATCTTTGGCCTTGTTGTGTGCGTGTGATGTTGGGGCTGTGCGTGGAGAAGAGGGAACTCCTGAGACTAGAGACCTGTCTGCTGTAACACAGGACTGATCATACACTAATGTAGCAGTACTGACACACAGGACTTATCATACACTAATGTAGCAGTACTGACACACAGGACTTATCATACACTAATGTAGTAGTACTGACACACAGGACTGATCATACACTAATGTAGTAGTACTGACACACAGGACTGATCATACACTAATGTAGCAGTACTGACACACAGGACTTATCATACACTAATGTAGCAGTACTGACACACAGGACTTATCATACACTAATGTAGTAGTACTGACACACAGGACTGATCATACACTAATGTAGTAGTACTGACACACAGGACTGATCATACACTAATGTAGCAGTACTGACATGGCTATTGTCATTTACCAATTGAAATGTCAAAATCATGGTTTATGTCACATAGAAGCTTGTCTGAAACAGAACCGTGGTGTTTCTCTCCCAGGGGAAGGTGGTAATTTGTTCTTTAGATACGGCTGTGTGTCTCTATGTTACAGTCTTCCTTTCACACAACCCACCATAGAAACAGAACAGGAAGCACATTTTAGACCCAGTATTCTGTTGTTGTTGTTGTGGCGTCTTCTCTTCAGCAGGGTCAGCTCTTTCCATTCACGTTAGTTCCCACAGACAATAGTCACATCATCATCACCAGTCTATTTCAGGACAGATATATTCTCATTATAATAGCTGTCAATCAATACACTACATTTATTTCCAAGAGCGTATGTTATTGTTTGTATTTTACGATGAAGATGATCTTTGTATTTTTCTGTTGATACGTTGAAATAACCCATATGTAGATGTATTGTAATGCCCTAATACAATTTCCACACTGGAGATATCAGTGAAATAGAGTTCATCAGCAAATGCATGTTTGCATGATACATTTCTGTCCTCCTGCTCCTCATCCTGTATTGCCCATGTTGTCTGTTTTTGGCAACCATGTTTTGGCAGCACTGGGTTGTTTCTCACAGTGAGCGAGAGAGAGAGAGGAGAGAGAGTGAGAGATACTGTGTATGGAGATAGCAGCAGCAGGAGAGAGAGAGAGAGAGAGCTCAGCTATATATCTCTTACTGCTGCTATAAATAACCAGGGCTGGCTGAGGAGGTATCCATGGTAATGTCAAAGCCAATGTTACACCAAAAATACTCCTCATCCAAACAGACAGAGATGAAGGGAAGAGGAGGTATGGAGAGAGAGAGGGATAGAGAGGGACTGAGAGAGAGATGGACAGAGAGAGAGGGATGGAGAGAGAGAGAGGGGGATGAAGAGAGAGGGACGGAGAGAGGGGAATGAAGACAGAGGGACGGATAGAGAGAGGGACTGAGAGAGAGATGGACAGAGAGAGAGGGAGAGAGAGAGAGGGGGATGAAGAGAGAGAGGGACGGAGAGAGAGGGGAATGAAGACAGAGAGGGACGGATAGAGAGAGGGATGGATGGACAGAGAGGGATGGAGAGAGAGAGGGGGATGAAGAGAGAGAGGGATGGAGAGAGAAGGGGATGAAGACAGAGAGGGACGGATAGAGAGAGGGATGGAGAGAGAGGGGGAAGGGGGCAAGTGTATGCTGCATGCTTGTTAAACTACTGTCAAATCAGATTAATGTTTTGAAATATCACATTTAAAATCAGAACTACAAAACAGATCACATAGGCTGTATCTCAAAGGTCACCCGATTCATAATATAGTCCATAGACCCTAGTATAAAGTAGTGTACTAAATGGGGAATAGGGTGCCATTTGTGGCCCTAGTCTAAAGTACTGTACTAAATAGGGAATAGGGTGCCATTTGTGGCCCTAGTCTAATGTACTAAATAGGGAATAGGGTGCCATTTGTATATCTTATGATATACAGTGCCTTGCGAAAGTATTCGGCCCCCTTGAACTTTGCGACCTTTTGCCACATTTCAGGCTTCAAACATAAAGATATAAAACTGTATTTTTTTGTGAAGAATCAACAACAAGTGGGACACAATCATGAAGTGGAACAACATTTATTGGATATTTCAAACTTTTTTAACAAATCAAAAACTGAAAAATGAAGACTAAGGAGATGATTGTGGACGACAGGAAATGACCGAGCACGTCCCCATTCTCATCGACGGGGCTGTAGTGGAGCAGGTTGAGAGCTTCAAGTTCCTTAGTGTCCACATCACCAACAAACTAGAATGGTCCAGACACACCAAGACAGTCGTGAAGAGGGCACGACAAAGCCTATTTCCCATCAGGAAACTAAAATGATTTGGCATGGGTCCTGAGATCCTCAAAAGGTTCTACAGCTGCAACATACCAGGCATCACTGCCTGGTACGGCAATTGTTCAGCTTCTGATCGCAAGGCACTACAGAGGTTAGTGCGTACAGCCCAGTACATCACTGGGGCTAAGCTGCCTGCCATCCAAGACCTCTACACCAGGCGGTGTCTGAGGAAGGCCCTAAAAATTGTCAAAGATCCAAACCAACCCAGTCATAGACTGTTCTCTCTACTACTGCATGGCAAGCGGTACCGGAGCTGGTCTGTCATATTATAAAAGAGACAGTTGATCTAGCTGGTCTGTAATAATATAATAGAGACAGTAGATATAGATGGTCTGTCATATTATAATAGAGACAGTAGATCTAGCTGGTCTGTCATATTATAAAAGAGACAGTAGATCTAGCTGGTCTGTCATAATATAATAGAGACAGTAGATCTAGCTTGTCTGTCATAATATAATAGAGACAGTAGATCTAGCTGGTCTGTCATATTATAATAGAGACAGTAGATCTAGATGGTCTTTCATATTATAATAGAGACAGTAGATCTAGATGG
Organism: Oncorhynchus tshawytscha; assembly: GCF_018296145.1. Lineage (NCBI taxonomy): Eukaryota > Metazoa > Chordata > Actinopteri > Salmoniformes > Salmonidae > Oncorhynchus > Oncorhynchus tshawytscha. The sequence continues at coordinate 50,274,099 of NC_056448.1, forward strand.
TCTTTCATATTATAATAGAGACAGTAGATCTAGCTGGTCTGTCATAATATAATAGAGACAGTAGATCTAGCTGGTCTGTCCTAAGATATTAGAGACAGTAGATATAGCTGGTCTGTCATATTATAATAGAGACAGTAGATTTAGCTGGTCTGTCATTTTATAACAGAGACAGTAGATCTAGCTGGTCTGTCATAATATAATAGAGACAGTAGATCTAGCTTGTCTGTCATATTATAATAGAGACAGTAGATCGAGCTGGTCTGTCATAATATGACAGAGACAGTAGATATAGCTGGTCTGTCATAATATGACAGAGACAGTAGATATAGCTGGTCTGTCATATTACAATAGAGACAGTAGATCTAGCTGGTCTGTCATATTATAATAGAGACACTAGATATAGCTGGTCTGTCAAATTGTAAAAGAGACAGTAGATCTAGCTCGTCTATAATAATATAATAGAGACAGTAGATATAGCTTGTCTGTCATATTATAATAGAGACAGTAGATCTAGCTGGTCTGTCATAATATAATAGAGACAGTAGATCTAGCTGGTCTGTCATAATATAATAGAGACAGTAGATCTAGCTGGTCTGTCATAATATAATAGAGACAGTAGATCTATTCTGGTCTGTCATATTATAATAGAGACAGTAGATCTAGCTGGTCTGTCATATTACAATAGAGACAGTAGATCTAGCTGGTCTGTCATATTATAATAGAGACAGTAGATCTAGCTGGTCTGACATTATATAAGAGACAGTAGATATAGCTGGTCTGTCATAATATAATAGAGACAATAGATCTAGCTGGTCTGTAATAATTTAATAGAGACAGTATATACAGCTGGTCTGTCATAATATAATAGAGACAGTAGATCTAGCTGGTCTGTCATAATATAATAGAGACAGTAGATATAGCTGGTCTGTCATATTATAATAGAGACAGTAGATCTAGCTGGTCTGTCATATTATCATAGAGACAGTAGATCTAGCTGGTCTGTCATATTATAATAGAGACAGTAGATCTAGCTGGTCTGTCATATTATAATAGAGACAGTAGATCTAGCTGGTCTGTCATAATATAATAGAGACAGTAGATCTAGCTGGTCTCATATTAAAAGTCATATATATAATAGAGACAGTAGATCTAGCTGGTCTGTCATATTATAATAGAGACAGTAGATCTAGCTGGTCTGTCATATTATAATAGAGACAGTAGATCTAGCTGGTCTGTCATAAATATAATAGAGACAGTAGATCTAGCTGGTCTGTCATATTATAATAGAGACAGTAGATCTAGCTGGTCTGTCATAATATAATAGAGACAGTAGATCTAGCTGGTCTGTCATAAATAATAGAGACAGTAGATCTAGCTGGTCTGTCATATTATAATAGAGACAGTAGATCTAGCTGGTCTGTCATATTATAATAGAGACAGTAGATCTAGCTGGTCTGTCATAAGATAATAGAGACAGTAGATCTAGCTGGTCTGTCATAATATAATAGAGACAGTAGATCTAGCTGGTCTGTCATATTATAATAGAGACAGTAGATCTAGCTGGTCTGTCATATTATAAAGAGACAGTAGATCTAGCTGGTCTGTCATAATATAATAGAGACAGTAGATCTAGCTGGTCTGTCATAATATAATAGAGACAGTTGATCTAGTTGGTCTGTCATATTATAATGAAGACAGTAGATCTAGCTGGTCTGTCATCTTATAATAGAGACAGTATATCTAGCTGGTCTGTCATATTATAATAGAGACAGTAGATATAGCTGGTCTGTCATAATATAATAGAGACAGTAGATCTAGCTGGTCTGTCATATTATAATAGAGACAGTAGATCTAGCTGGTCTGTCATAATATAATAGAGACAGTAGATATAGCTGGTCTGTCATATTATAATAGAGACAGTAGATCTAGCTGGTCTGTCATATTATAATAGAGACAGTAGATCTAGCTGGTCTGTCATATTATAATAGAGACAGTAGATCTAGCTGGTCTGTCATAATATAATAGAGACAGTAGATCTAGCTGGTCTGTCATATTATAATAGAGACAGTAGATCTAGCTGGTCTGTCATAATATAATAGAGACAGTAGATCTAGCTGGTCTGTCATATTAATAGAGACAGTAGATCTAGCTGGTCTGTCATATTATAATAGAGACAGTAGATCTAGCTGGTCTGTCATATAATATAATAGAGACAGTAGATCTAGCTGGTCTGTCATATTATAATAGAGACAGTAGATCTAGCTGGTCTGTCATATTATAATAGAGACAGTAGATCTAGCTGGTCTGTCATAATATAATAGAGACAGTAGATCTAGCTGGTCTGTCATATTATAATAGAGACAGTAGATCTAGCTGGTCTGTCATATTATAATAGAGACAGTAGATCTAGCTGGTCTGTCATATTATAATAGAGACAGTAGATCTAGCTGGTCTGTCATATTATAATAGAGACAGTAGATCTAGCTGGTCTGTCATATTATAATAGAGACAGTAGATCTAGCTGGTCTGTCATAATATAATAGAGACAGTAGATCTAGCTGGTCTGTCATATTATAATAGAGACAGTAGATCTAGCTGGTCTGTCATAATATAATAGAGACAGTAGATCTAGCTGGTCTGTCATATTATAATAGAGACAGTAGATCTAGCTGGTCTGTCATAATTATAATAGAGACAGTAGATCTAGCTGGTCTGTCATAATATAATAGAGACAGTAGATCTAGCTGGTCTGTCATAATATAATAGAGACAGTAGATCTAGCTGGTCTGTCATAATATAATAGAGACAGTAGATCTAGCTGGTCTGTCATAATATAATAGAGACAGTAGATATAGCTGGTCTGTCATATTATAATAGAGACAGTAGATCTAGCTGGTCTGTCATATTATAATAGAGACAGTAGATCTAGCTGGTCTGTCATATTATAATAGAGACAGTAGATCTAGCTGGTCTGTCATAATATAATAGAGACAGTAGATCTAGCTGGTCTGTCATAATATAATAGAGACAGTAGATCTAGCTGGTCTGTCATAATATAATAGAGACAGTAGATCTAGCTGGTCTGTCATATTATAATAGAGACAGTAGATCTAGCTGGTCTGTCATATTATAATAGAGACAGTAGATCTAGCTGGTCTGTCATATTATAATAGAGACAGTAGATCTAGCTGGTCTGTCATATTATAATAGAGACAGTAGATCTAGCTGGTCTGTCATAATATAATAGAGACAGTAGATCTAGCTGGTCTGTCAAAATAATAGAGACAGTAGATCTAGCTGGTCTGTCAGATAGAGACAGTAGATCTAGCTGGTCTGTCATATTATAATAGAGACAGTAGATCTAGCTGGTCTGTCATAATTATAATAGAGACAGTAGATCTAGCTGGTCTGTCATATTATAATAGAGACAGTAGATCTAGCTGGTCTGTCATAATATAATAGAGACAGTAGATATAGCTGGTCTGTCATATTATAATAGAGACAGTAGATCTAGCTGGTCTGTAATAATATAATAGAGACAGTAGATCTAGCTGGTCTGTCATATTATAATAGAGACAGTAGATCTAGCTGGTCTGTAATAATATAATAGAGACAGTAGATCTAGCTGGTCTGTCATATTATAATAGAGACAGTAGATCTAGCTGGTCTGTCATATTATAATAGAGACAGTAGATATAGCTGGTCTGTCATATTATAATAGAGACAGTAGATCTAGCTGGTCTGTCATATTATAATAGAGACAGTAGATCTAGCTGGTCTGTCATAATATAATAGAGACAGTAGATCTAGCTGGTCTGTCATATTATAATAGAGACAGTAGATCTAGCTGGTCTGTCATAATTATAATAGAGACAGTAGATATAGCTGGTCTGTCATATTATAATAGAGACAGTAGATCTAGCTGGTCTGTCATAATTATAATAGAGACAGTAGATCTAGCTGGTCTGTCAAAATATAATAGAGACAGTAGATCTAGCTGGTCTGTCATATTATAAAGAGACAGTAGATCTAGCTGGTCTGTCATAATATAATAGAGACAGTAGATATAGCTGGTCTGTCATATTATAATAGAGACAGTAGATCTAGCTGGTCTGTCATATTATAATAGAGACAGTAGATCTAGCTGGTCTGTCATATTATAATAGAGACAGTAGATCTAGCTGGTCTGTCATATTATAATAGAGACAGTAGATCTAGCTGGTCTGTCATAATATAATAGAGACAGTAGATCTAGCTGGTCTGTCATAATATAATAGAGACAGTAGATCTAGCTGGTCTGTCATAATATAACAGAGACAGTAGATATAGCTGGTCTGTCATATTATAATAGAGACAGTAGATCTAGCTGGTCTGTCATAAGATAATAGAGACAGTAGATATAGCTGGTCTGTCATATTATAATAGAGACAGTAGATTTAGCTGGTCTGTCATTTTATAACAGAGACAGTAGATCTAGCTGGTCTGTCAAAATATAATAGAGACAGTAGATCTAGCTGTTCAGTCATATTATAAAAGAGACAGTAGATCTAGCTGGTCTGTCATAATATAATAGAGACAGTAGATCTAGCTGGTCTGTCATAATATAATAGAGACAGTAGATCTAGCTGGTCTGTCTTAATATGATAGAGACAGTAGATATAGCTGGTCTGTCATATTATAAAAGAGACAGTAGATCTAGCTGGTCTGTAATAATATAATAGAGACAGTAGATATAGCTTGTCTGTCATATTATAATAGAGACAGTAGATCTAGCTGGTGTGTCATAAGATAATAGAGACAGTAGATCTAGCTGGTCTGTCCTAATATATTAGAGACAGTAGATATAGCTGGTCTGTCATATTATAATAGAGACAGTAGATTTAGCTGGTCTGTCATTTTATAACAGAGACAGTAGATCTAGCTGGTCTGTCATAATATAATAGAGACAGTAGATCTAGCTGGTCTGTCATAATATAATAGAGACAGTAGATCTAGCTGGTCTGTCATATTATAATAGAGACAGTAGATCTAGCTGGTCTGTCATAATATAATAGAGACAGTAGATCTAGCTGGTCTGTCATATTATAATAGAGACAGTAGATCTAGCTGGTCTGTCATATTATAATAGAGACAGTAGATCTAGCTGGTCTGTCATATATAATAGAGACAGTAGATCTAGCTGGTCTGTCATAAGATAATAGAGACAGTAGATCTAGCTGGTCTGTCAAAAAATATATTAGAGACACTAGATATAGCTGGTCTGTCATATTATAATAGAGACAGTAGATCTAGCTGGTCTGTCATATTATAAAAGAGACAGTAGATCTAGCTGGTCTGTAATAATATAATAGAGACAGTAGATATAGCTGGTCTGTCTTAATATGATAGACACAGTAGATCTAGCTGGTCTGTCATAAGATAATAGAGACAGTAGATCTAGCTGGTCTGTCATAATATATTAGAGACAGTAGATATAGCTGGTCTGTCATATTATAATAGAGACAGTAGATTTAGCTGGTCTGTCATTTTATAACAGAGACAGTAGATCTAGCTGGTCTGTCATAATATAATAGAGACAGTAGATCTAGCTTGTCTGTCATATTATAATAGAGACAGTAGATCTAGCTGGTCTGTCATAATATGACAGAGACAGTAGATATAGCTGGTCTGTCATATTACAATAGAGACAGTAGATCTAGCTGGTCTCTCATAATATAATAGAGACAGTAGATATAGCTGGTCTGTCATATTATAATAGAGACAGTAGATCTAGCTGGTCTGTCATATTATAATAGAGACAGTAGTTCTAGCTGGTCTGTCATAATATAATAGAGACAGTAGATCTAGCTGGTCTGTCATATCATAATAGAGACAGTAGATCTAGCTGGTCTGTCATAAGATAATAGAGACAGTAGATCTAGCTGGTCTGTCAAAAAATATATTAGAGACACTAGATATAGCTGGTCTGTCATATTATAATAGAGACAGTAGATCTAGCTGGTCTGTCATATTATAAAAGAGACAGTAGATCTAGCTGGTCTGTCATAATATAATAGAGACAGTAGATCTAGCTGGTCTGTCATAATATAATAGAGACAGTAGATCTAGCTGGTCTGTCATAATATAATAGAGACAGTAGATCTAGCTGGTCTGTCATATTATAATAGAGACAGTAGATCTAGCTGGTCTGTCATATTATAATAGAGACAGTAGATCTAGCTGGTCTGTCATATTATAAAAGAGACAGTAGATCTAGCTGGTCTGTCATAATATAATAGAGACAGTAGATCTAGCTGGTCTGTCATAATATAATAGAGACAGTAGATCTAGCTGGTCTGTCATATTATAATAGAGAAGTAGATCTAGCTGGTCTGTCATATTATAATAAAGACATTAGATCTAGCAGGTCTGTCATATTATAATAGAGACAGTAGATCTAGCTGGTCTGTCATATTATAATAGAGACAGTAGATCTAGCTGGTATGTCATATTATAATAGAGACAGTAGATTTAGCTGGTCTGTCATATTATAATAGAGACAGTAGATCTAGCTGGTCTGTCATATTATAATAGAGACAGTAGATCTAGCTGGTCTGTCATATTATAATAGAGACAGTAGATCTAGCTGGTCTGTCATAATATAATAGAGACAGTAGATATAGCTGGTCTGTCATATTATAATCGAGACAGTAGATCTAGCTGGTCTGTCATAATATAATAGAGACAGTAGATATAGCTGGTCTGTCATAATATAATAGAGACAGTAGATCTAGCTGGTCTGTCATAATATCATAGGAACAGAAGATCTAGCTGGTCTGTCATAATATAATAGAGACAGTAGATCTAGCTGGTCTGTCATATTATAATAGAGACAGTAGATCTAGCTGGTCTGTCATATTATAATAGAGACAGTAGATCTAGCTCGTCTGTAATAATATAATAGAGACAGTAGATATAGCTTGTCTGTCATATTATAATAGAGACAGTAGATCTAGCTGGTCTGTCAAATTATAATAGAGACAGTAGATCTAGATGGTCTGTCATTTTATAACAGAGACAGTAGATCTAGCTGGTCTGTCATAATATAATAGAGACAGTAGATCTAGCTGGTCTGTCATATTATAATAGAGACAGTAGATATAGCTGGTCTGTCATATTATAAAAGAGACAGTAGATCTAGCTGGTCTGTCATAATATAATAGAGACAGTAGATATAGCTGGTTTGTCATATTATAAAAGAGACAGTAGATCTAGCTGGTCTGTCATGTTATAAAAAAGACAGTAGATCTAGCTGGTCTGTCAGAATATAATAGAGACAGTAGATCTAGCTGGTCTGTCATATTATAATAGAGACAGTAGATCTAGCTGGTCTGTCATATTATAATAGAGACAGTAGATCTAGCTGGTCTGTCATATTATAATAGAGACAGTAGATCTAGCTGGTCTGTCATATTATAATAGAGACAGTAGATCTAGCTGGTCTGTCATAATATAACAGAGACAGTAGATATAGCTGGTCTGTCATATTACAATAGAGACAGTAGATCTAGCTGGTCTCTCATAATATAATAGAGACAGTAGATATAGCTGGTCTGTCATATTATAATAGAGACAGTAGATCTAGCTGGTCTGTCATATTATAATAGAGACAGTAGTTCTAGCTGGTCTGTCAAAATATAATAGAGACAGTAGATCTAGCTGGTCTGTCATATTATAATAGAGACAGTAGATCTAGCTGGTCTGTCATAATATAATAGAGACAGTAGATCTAGCTGGTCTGTCATAATATAATAGAGACAGTAGATCTAGCTGGTCTGTCATATTATAATAGAGACAGTAGATCTAGCTGGTCTGTCATATTATAATAGAGACAGTAGATCTAGCTGGTCTGTCATATTATAATAGAGACAGTAGATCTAGCTGGTCTGTCATATTATAATAGAGACAGTAGATATAGCTGGTCTGTCATGATATAATATAGAGAGTAGAACTAGCTGGTCTGTCATGATATAATAGAGACAGTAGATATAGCTGGTCTGTCATATTATAATAGAGACAGTAGATCTAGCTGGTCTGTCATAATATAATAGAGACAGTAGATCTAGCTGGTCTGTAATAATATAATAGAGACAGTAGATATAGCTGGTCTGTCATATTATAAAAGAGACAGTAGATCTAGCTGGTCTGTCATAATATAATAGAGACAGTAGATATAGCTGGTCTGTCATAATATGACAGAGACAGTAGATATAGCTGGTCTGTCATATTACAATAGAGACAGTAGATCTAGCTGGTCTCTCATAATATAATAGAGACAGTAGATCTAGCTGGTCTGTCATATTATAATAGAGACAGTAGATCTAGCTGGTCTGTCATATTATAATAGAGACAGTAGATCTAGCTGGTCTGTCATATTATAATAATAATAGAGACAGTAGATCTAGCTGGTCTGTCATAATATAATAGAGACAGTAGATATAGCTGGTCTGTCATATTATAATAGAGACAGTAGATCTAGCTGGTCTGTCATATTATAATAGAGACAGTAGATTCTAGCTGGTCTGTCATAAATATAATAGAGACAGTAGATCTAGCTGGTCTGTCATATCATAATAGAGACAGTAGATCTAGCTGGTCTGTCATAAGATAATAGAGACAGTAGATCTAGCTGGTCTGTCAAAAAATATAATAGAGACAGTAGATATAGCTGGTCTGTCATATTATAATAGAGACAGTAGATCTAGCTGGTCTGTCATATTATAATAGAGACAGTAGATCTAGCTGGTCTGTCATAATATAATAGAGACAGTAGATCTAGCTGGTCTGTCATAATATAATAGAGACAGTAGATCTAGCTGGTCTGTCATAAGATAATAGAGACAGTAGATCTAGCTGGTCTGTCATATTATAATAGAGACAGTAGATCTAGCTGGTCTGTCATATTATAATAGAGACAGTACATCTAGCTGGTCTGTCATATTATAAAAGAGACAGTAGATCTAGCTGGTCTGTAATAATATAATAGAGACAGTAGATATAGCTGGTCTGTCTTAATATGATAGACACATTAGATCTAGCTGGTCTGTCATAAGATAATAGAGACAGTAGATCTAGCTGGTCTGTCATATTATAATAGAGACAGTAGATCTAGCTGGTCTGTCATAATATAACAGAGACAGTAGATATAGCTGGTCTGTCATATTATAATAGAGACAGTAGATCTAGCTGGTCTGTCATAATTATAATAGAGACAGTAGATCTAGATGGTCTGTCATATAATAGAGACAGTAGATCTAGCTGGTCTGTCAAAATATAATAGAGACAGTAGATCTAGCTGGTCTGTCATATTATAATAGAGACAGTAGATCTAGCTGGTCTGTCATAATATAATAGAGACAGTAGATCTAGCTGGTCTGTCATAATATAATAGAGACAGTAGATATAGCTGGTCTGTCATATTATAAAAGAGACAGTAGATCTAGCTGGTCTGTAATAATATAATAGAGACAGTAGATATAGCTTGTCTGTCATATTATAATAGAGACAGTAGATCTAGCTGGTCTGTCATAATATAATAGAGACAGTAGATCTAGCTGGTCTGTCATAATATAATAGAGACAGTAGATCTAGCTGGTCTGTCATATTATAATAGAGACAGTAGATTTTTAGCTGGTCTGTCATTTTATAATAGAGACAGTAGATCTAGCTGGTCTGTCATATTATAATAGAGACAGTAGATATAGCTGGTCTGTCATATTATAATAGAGACAGTAGATCTAGCTGGTCTGTCATATTATAATAGAGACAGTAGATCTAGCTGGTCTGTCATAATATAATAGAGACAGTAGATCTAGCTGGTCTGTCATAATATAATAGAGACAGTAGATCTAGCTGGTCTGTAATAATATAATAGAGACAGTAGATATAGCTGGTCTGTCATATTATAAAAGAGACAGTAGATCTAGCTGGTCTGTAATAATATAATAGAGACAGTAGATATAGCTGGTCTGTCATATTATAATAGAGACAGTAGATCTAGCTGGTCTGTCATATTATAATAGAGACAGTAGATCTAGCTGGTCTGTCATAATATAATAGAGACAGTAGATATAGCGTGTCTGTCATAATATAATAGAGACAGTAGATCTAGCTGGTCTGTCAAAATATCATAGAGACAGTAGATCTAGCTGGTCTGTCACAATATAATAGAGACAGGAGATATAGCGTGTCTGTCATATTATAATAGAGACAGTAGATCTAGTATGGTCTGTCATTATATAATAGAGACAGTAGATCTAGCTGAGATGTCATTCTATAATAGAGACAGTAGATCTAGCAGGTCTGTCATAATATAATAGAGACAGTAGATCTAGCTGGTCTGTCATAATATAATAGAGACAGTAGATATAGCTAGTCTGTCATATTATAATAGAGACAGTAGATCTAGCTGGTCTGTCAAAATATAATAGAGACAGTAGATCTAGCTGGTCTGTCATAATATAATAGAGACAGATCTAGCTGGTCTGTCATATTACAATAGAGACAGTAGATCTAGCTGGTCTGTCATATTATAATATAGACAGTAGATCTAGCTGGTCTGTCATATTATAAAAGAGACAGTAGATCTAGCTGGTCTGTAATAATATAATAGAGACAGTAGATCTAGCTGGTCTGTCATATTATAATAGAGACAGTAGTTCTAGCTGGTCTGTCAAAATATAATAAAGACAGTAGATCTAGCTGGTCTGTCATATCATAATAGAGACAGTAGATCTAGCTGGTCTGTCATAAGATAGAGACAGTAGATCTAGCTGGTCTGTCAAAAAATATATTAGAGACACTAGATATAGCTGGTCTGTCATATTATAATAGAGACAGTAGATCTAGCTTGTCTGTCATATTATAATAGAGACAGTAGATCTAGCTGGTCTGTCAAATTATAAAAGAGACAGTAGATCTAGCTGGTCTGTCATAATATAATAGAGATAGTAGATCTAGCTGGTCTGTAATAATATAAAAGAGACAGTAGATATAGCTTGTCTGTCATATTATAATAGAGACAGTAGATATAGCTTGTCTGTCATATTATAATAGAGACAGTAGATCTAGCTAGTCTGTCATAAGATAATAGAGACAGTAGATCTAGCTGGTCTGTCATAATATATTAGAGACAGTAGATTTAGCTGGTCTGTCATATTATAATAGAGACAGTAGATCTAGCTGGTCTGTCATAATATAATAGAGACAGTAGATCTAGCTGGTCTGTCATAATATAATAGAGACAGTAGATATAGCTGGTCTGTCATATTATAATAGAGACAGTAGATCTAGCTGGTCTGTCATATTATAATAGAGACAGTAGTTCTAGCTGGTCTGTCAAAATATAATAGAGACAGTAGATCTAGCTGGTCAGTCATATTATAAAAGAGACAGTAGATCTAGCTGGTCTGTAATAATATAATAGAGACAGTAGATATAGCTTGTCTGTCATATTCTAATAGAGACAGTAGATCTAGCTGGTCTTTCATATTATAATAGAGACAGTAGATCTAGCTGGTCAGTCATATTATAAAAGAGACAGTAGATCTAGCTGGTCTGTAATAATATAATAGAGACAGTAGATCTAGCTGGTCTGTCATAATATAATAGAGACAGTAGATCTAGCTGGTCTGTCAAAAAATATAATAGAGACAGTAGATATAGCTGGTCTGTCATATTATAATAGAGACAGTAGATCTAGCTGGTCTGTCATATTATAAAAGAGACAGTAGATCTAGCTGGTCTGTAATAATATAATAGAGACAGTAGATATAGCTGGTCTGTCATAATATAATAGAGACAGTAGATCTAGCTGGTCTGTCATAATATAATAGAGACAGTAGATCTAGCTGGTCTGTCATATTATAATAGAGACAGTAGATCTAGCTGGTCTGTCATAATATAATAGAGACAGTAGATATAGCTGGTCTGTCATATTATAAAAGAGACAGTTGATCTAGCTGGTCTGTAATAATATAATAGAGACAGTAGATATAGCTGGTCTGTCATAATATAATAGAGACATTAGATCTAGCTGGTCTGTCATAAGATAATAGAGACAGTAGATCTAGCTGGTCTGTCATATTATAATAGAGACAGTAGATCTAGCTGGTCTGTCATAATATGACAGAGACAGTAGATATAGCTGGTCTGTCATATTACAATAGAGACAGTAGATCTAGCTGGTCTGTCAAATTATAATAGAGACAGTAGATCTAGATGGTCTGTCATATAATAGAGACAGTAGATCTAGCTGGTCTGTCATATTATAATAGAGACAGTAGATCTAGCTGGTCTGTCATATTATAATAGAGACAGTAGTTCTAGCTGGTCTGTCAAAATATAATAGAGACATTAGATCTAGCTGGTCAGTCATAATATAATAGAGACAGTAGATATAGCTGGTCTGTCATAATATAATAGAGACAGTAGATCTAGCTGGTCTGTCTTAATATGATAGAGACAGTAGATATAGCTGGTCTGTCATATTATAAAAGAGACAGTAGATCTAGCTGGTCTGTAATAATATAATAGAGACAGTAGATATATCTTGTCTGTCATATTATAATAGAGACAGTAGATCTAGCTGGTGTGTCATAAGATAGAGACAGTAGATCTAGCTGGTCTGTCCTAATATATTAGAGACAGTAGATATAGCTGGTCTGTCATATTATAATAGAGACAGTAGATTTAGCTGGTCTGTCATATTATAATAGAGACAGTAGATCTAGCTGGTCTGTCATATTATAATAGAGACAGTAGATATAGCTGGTCTGTCATATTATAATAGAGACAGTAGATCTAGCTGGTCTGTCATATTATAATAGAGACAGTAGATCTAGATGGTCTGTCATGTTATAACAGAGACAGTAGATCTAGCTGGTCTGTCATAATATAATAGAGACAGTAGATCTAGCTTGTCTGTAATAATATAATAGAGACAGTAGATATAGCTGGTCTGTCATATTATAAAAGAGACAGTTGATCTAGCTGGTCTGTAATAATATAATAGAGACAGTAGATATAGATGGTCTGTCATATTATAATAGAGACAGTAGATCTAGCTGGTCTGTCATATTATAAAAGAGACAGTAGATCGAGCTGGTCTGTCATAATATAATAGAGAAAGAAGATATAGCTGGTCTGTCAAATTGTAAAAGAGACAGTAGATCTAGCTCGTCTGTAATAATATAATAGAGACAGTAGATCTAGCTGGTCTGTCATATTATAATAGAGACAGTAGATCTAGCTGGTCTGTCATATTATAATAGAGACAGTAGATCTAGCTGGTCTGTCATAATATAATAGAGACAGTAGATATAGCTGGTCTGTCATATTATAATAGAGACAGTAGATCTAGCTGGTCTGTCATAATATAATAGAGACAGTAGATATAGCTGGTCTGTCATATTATAATAGAGACAGTAGATCTAGCTGGTCTGTCATATTATAATAGAGACAGTAGTTCTAGCTGGTCTGTCAAAATATAATAAAGACAGTAGATCTAGCTGGTCTGTCATATCATAATAGAGACAGTAGATCTAGCTGGTCTGTCATAAGATAATAGAGACAGTAGATCTAGCTGGTCTGTCAAAAAATATATTAGAGATATATTAGAGACAGTAGATATAGCTGGTCTGTCATATTATAATAGAGACAGTAGATCTAGCTGGTCTGTCATATTATAATAGAGACAGTAGTTCTAGCTGGTCTGTCAAATTATAATAGAGACAGTAGATCTAGATGGTCTTTCATATTATAATAGAGACAGTAGATCTAGCTGGTCTGTCATAATATAATAGAGATAGTAGATCTAGCTGGTCTGTAATAATATAATAGAGACAGTAGATTTAGCTGGTCTGTCATTTTATAACAGAGACAGTAGATCTAGCTGGTCTGTCATAATATAATAGAGACAGTAGATCTAGCTTGTCTGTCATAATATGACAGAGACAGTAGATATAGCTGGTCTGTCATATTACAATAGAGACAGTAGATCTAGCTGGTCTGTCATATTATAATCGAGACAGTAGATATAGCTGGTCTGTCATAATATGACAGAGACAGTAGATATAGCTGGTCTGTCATATTACAATAGAGACAGTAGATCTAGCTGGTCTGTCAAATTATAATAGAGACAGTAGATCTAGATGGTCTGTCATATTATAATAGAGACAGTAGTTCTAGCTGGTCTGTCAAAATATAATAGAGACAGTAGATCTAGCTGGTCAGTCATATTATAAAAGAGACAGTAGATCTAGCTGGTCTGTAATAATATAATAGAGACAGTAGATATAGCTGGTCTGTCATATTCTAATAGAGACAGTAGATCTAGCTGGTCTGTCATATTATAATAGAGACAGTAGATCTAGCTGGTCTTTCATATTATAATAGAGACAGTAGATCTAGCTGGTCAGTCATATTATAAAAGAGACAGTAGATCTAGCTGGTCTGTAATAATATAATAGAGACAGTAGATATAGCTGGTCTGTCATAATATAATAGAGACAGTAGATCTAGCTGGTCTGTCTTAATATGACAGAGACAGTAGATATAGCTGGTCTGTCATATTACAATAGAGACAGTAGATCTAGCTGGTCTGTCAAATTATAATAGAGACAGTAGATCTAGATGGTCTGTCATATTATAAAAGAGACAGTAGATCTAGCTGGTCTGTAATAATATAATAGAGACAGTAGATATAGCTTGTCTGTCATATTATAATAGAGACAGTAGATCTAGCTAGTGTGTCATAAGATAATAGAGACAGTAGATCTAGCTGGTTTGTCCTAATATATTAGAGACAGTAGATATAGCTGGTCTGTCATATTATAATAGAGACAGTAGATCTAGCTGGTCTTTCATATTATAATAGAGACAGTAGATCTAGCTGGTCAGTCATATTATAAAAGAGACAGTAGATCTAGCTGGTCTGTAATAATATAATAGAGACAGTAGATATAGCTGGTCTGTCATAATATAATAGAGACAGTAGATCTAGCTGGTCTGTCTTAATATGATAGAGACAGTAGATATAGCTGGTCTGTCATATTACAATAGAGACAGTAGATCTAGCTGGTCTCTCATAATATAATAGAGACAGTAGATATAGCTGGTCTGTCATATTATAATAGAGACAGTAGATCTAGCTGGTCTGTCATATTATAATAGAGACAGTAGTTCTAGCTGGTCTGTCAAAATATAATAAAGACAGTAGATCTAGCTGGTCTGTCATATCATAATAGAGACAGTAGATCTAGCTGGTCTGTCATAAGATAATAGAGACAGTAGATCTAGCTGGTCTGTCAAAAAATATATTAGAGACACTAGATATAGCTGGTCTGTCAAATTGTAAAAGAGACAGTAGATCTAGCTCGTCTGTAATAATATAATAGAGACAGTAGATATAGCTTGTCTGTCATATTATAATAGAGACAGTAGATCTAGCTGGTCTGTCAAATTATAATAGAGACAGTAGATCTAGATGGTCTGTCATTTTATAACAGAGACAGTAGATCTAGCTGGTCTGTCATAATATAATAGAGACAGTAGATCTAGCTTGTCTGTAATAATATAATAGAGACAGTAGATATAGCTGGTCTGTCATATTATAAAAGAGACAGTTGATCTAGCTGGTCTGTAATAATATAATAGAGACAGTAGATATAGATGGTCTGTCATATTATAATAGAGACAGTAGATCTAGCTGGTCTGTCATAAGATAATAGAGACAGTAGATCTAGCTGGTCTGTCATAATATATTAGAGACAGTAGATATAGCTGGTCTGTCATATTATAATAGAGACAGTAGATCTAGCTTGTCTGTCATATTATAATCGAGACAGTAGATATAGCTGGTCTGTCATAATATGACAGAGACAGTAGATATAGCTGGTCTGTCATATTACAATAGAGACAGTAGATATAGCTGGTCTGTCATATTATAATAGAGACAGTAGATCTAGCTGGTCTGTCATAATATAATAGAGACAGTAGATATAGATGGTCTGTCATATTATAATAGAGACAGTAGATCTAGCTGGTCTGTCATAATATAATAGAGAAAGAAGATATAGCTGGTCTGTCAAATTGTAAAAGAGACAGTAGATCTAGCTGGTCTGTCATAATATAATAGAGACAGTAGATCTAGCTCGTCTGTAATAATATAATAGAGACAGTAGATATAGCTTGTCTGTCATATTATAATAGAGACAGTAGATCTAGATGGTCTTTCATATTATAATAGAGACAGTAGATCTAGATGGTCTTTCATATTATAATAGAGACAGTAGATCTAGCTGGTCTGTCATAATATAATAGAGACAGTAGATCTAGCTGGTCTGTCATATTATAATAGAGACAGTAGATCTAGCTAGTCTGTCATATTATAATAGAGACAGTAGATCTAGGTGGTCTGTCCTAATATATTAGAGACAGTAGATATAGCTGGTCTGTCATATTATAATAGAGACAGTAGATCTAGCTGGTCTGTCATATTATAATAGAGACAGTAGATATAGCTGGTCAGTCATATCATAATAGAGACAGTAGATATAGCTGGTCTGTCATAATATAATAGAGACAGTAGATCTAGCTGGTCTGTCTTAATATGATAGAGACAGTAGATATAGCTGGTCTGTCATATTATAAAAGAGACAGTAGATCTAGCTGGTCTGTAATAATATAATAGAGACAGTAGATATAGCTTGTCTGTCATATTATAATAGAGACAGTAGATCTAGCTGGTCTGTCATAAGATAATAGAGACAATAGATCTAGCTGGTCTGTCATAATATATTAGAGACAGTAGATATAGCTGGTCTGTCATATTATAATAGAGACAGTAGATCTAGCTGGTCTGTCATATTATAATAGAGACAGTAGATCTAGCTGGTCTGTCATAATATAATAGAGACAGTAGATCTAGCTTGTCTGTCATATTATAATAGAGACAGTAGATCTAGCTGGTCTGTCATAATATGACAGAGACAGTAGATATAGCTGGTCTGTCATATTACAATAGAGACAGTAGATCTAGCTGGTCTGTCATAATATAATAGAGACAGTAGATCTAGCTGGTCTGTCATAATATGACAGAGACAGTAGATACAGCTGGTCTGTCATATTATAATAGAGACAGTAGATCTAGCTGGTCTGTCATAATATAATAGAGAAAGTAGATATAGCTGGTCTGTCATATTATAAAAGAGACAGTAGATCTAGCTGGTCTGTAATAAGATAATAGAGACAGTAGATCTAGCTGGTCTGTCAAAAAATATATTAGAGACACTAGATATAGCTGGTCTGTCATATTATAATAGAGACAGTAGATATAGCTGGTCTGTAATAATATAATAGAGACAGTAGATATAGCTGGTCTGTCTTAATATGATAGACACATTAGATCTAGCTGGTCTGTCATAAGATAATAGAGACAGTAGATCTAGCTGGTCTGTCATATTATAATAGAGACAGTAGATCTAGCTGGTCTGTCATAATATGACAGAGACAGTAGATATAGCTGGTCTGTCATATTACAATAGAGACAGTAGATCTAGCTGGTCTGTCATATTATAATAGAGACAGTAGATCTAGATGGTCTGTCATATAAATAGAGACAGTAGATCTAGCTGGTCTGTCATATTATAATAGAGACAGTAGATCTAGCTGGTCTGTCATATTATAATAGAGACAGTAGTTCTAGCTGGTCTGTCAAAATATAATAGAGACATTAAATCTAGCTGGTCAGTCATATTATAATAGAGACAGTAGATCTAGCTGGTCTGTCATATTCTAATAGAGACAGTAGATCTAGCTGGTCTTTCATATTATAAAAGAGACAGTAGATCTAGCTGGTCTGTAATAATATAATAGAGACAGTAGATCTAGCTGGTCTGTCATAAGATAATAGAGACAGTAGTTCTAGCTGGTCTGTCAAAATATAATAGAGACAGTAGATCTAGCTGGTCTGTCATATCATAATAGAGACAGTAGATCTAGCTGGTCTGTCATAAGATAATAGAGACAGTAGATCTAGCTGGTCTGTCAAAAATATATTAGAGACACTAGATATAGCTGGTCTGTCATATTATAAGAGAGACAGTAGATCTAGCTGGTCTGTCATATTATAAAAGAGACAGTAGATCTAGCTGGTCTGTAATAATATAATAGAGACAGTAGATATAGCTGGTCTGTCTTAATATGATAGACACATTAGATCTAGCTGGTCTGTCATAATATAATAGAGACAGTAGATCTAGCTGGTCTGTCATATTATAATAGAGACAGTAGATCTAGCTGGTCTGTCATAATATGACAGAGACAGTAGATATAGCTGGTCTGTCATATTACAAAAGAGACAGTAGATCTAGCTGGTCTCTCATAATATAATAGAGACAGTAGATCTAGCTGGTCTGTCAAATTATAATAGAGACAGTAGATCTAGATGGTCTGTCATATTATAATAGAGACAGTAGATCTAGCTGGTCTGTCATATTATAATAGAGACAGTAGTTCTAGCTGGTCTGTCAAAATATAATAGAGACATTAGATCTAGCTGGTCAGTCATATTATAAAAGAGACAGTAGATCTAGCTGGTCTGTCATAATATAATAGAGACAGTAGATCTAGCTGGTCTGTCATATTATAAAAGAGACAGTAGATCTAGCTGGTCTGTAATAATATAATAGAGACAGTAGATATAGCTGGTCTGTCATAATATAATAGAGACAGTAGATCTAGCTGGTCTGTCTTAATATGATAGAGACAGTAGATATAGCTGGTCTGTCATATTATAAAAGAGACAGTAGATCTAGCTGGTCTGTAATAATATAATAGAGACAGTAGATATAGCTTGTCTGTCATATTATAATAGAGACAGTAGATCTAGCTAGTGTGCCATAAGATAATAGAGACAGTAGATCTAGCTGGTCTGTCCTAATATATTAGATACAGTAGATATAGCTGGTCTGTCATATTATAATAGAGACAGTAGATTTAGCTGGTCTGTCATAATATAATAGAGACAGTAGATCTAGCTTGTCTGTCATATTATAATAGAGACAGTAGATCTAGCTGGTCTGTCATAATATAATAGAGACAGTAGATATAGCTGGTCTGTCATATTATAAAAGAGACAGTAGATCGAGCTGGTCTGTCATAATATAATAGAGAAAGAAGATATAGCTGGTCTGTCAAATTGTAAAAGAGACAGTAGATCTAGCTCGTCTGTAATAATATAATAGAGACAGTAGATATAGCTTGTCTGTCATATTATAATAGAGACAGTAGATCTAGCTGGTCTGTCAAATTATAATAGAGACAGTAGATCTAGATGGTCTTTCATATTATAATAGAGACAGTAGATCTAGCTGGTCTGTCATAATATAATAGAGACAGTAGATCTAGCTGGTCTGTCATAATATAATAGAGACAGTAGATATAGCTTGTCTGTCATATTATAATAGAGACAGTAGATCTAGCTAGTGTGTCATAAGATAATAGAGACAGTAGATCTAGCTGGTCTGTCCTAATATATTAGAGACAGTAGATATAGCTGGTCTGTCATATTATAATAGAGACAGTAGATCTAGCTTGTCTGTCATAATATAATAGAGACAGTAGATATAGCTGGTCTGTCATAATATAATAGAGACAGTAGATATAGCTGGTCTGTCATAATATAATAGAGACAGTAGATCTAGCTGGTCTGTCTTAATATGATAGAGACAGTAGATATAGCTGGTCTGTCATATTATAAAAGAGACAGTAGATCTAGCTGGTCTGTAATAATATAATAGAGACAGTAGATATAGCTTGTCTGTCATATTATAATAGAGACAGTAGATCTAGCTGGTGTGTCATAAGATAATAGAGACAGTAGATCTAGCTGGTCTGTCCTAATATATTAGAGACAGTAGATATAGCTGGTCTGTCATATTATAATAGAGACAGTAGATTTAGCTGGTCTGTCATTTTATAACAGAGACAGTAGATCTAGCTGGTCTGTCATAATATAATAGAGACAGTAGATCTAGCTTGTCTGTCATATTATAATAGAGACAGTAGATCTAGCTGGTCTGTCATAATATGACAGAGACAGTAGATATAGCTGGTCTGTCATATTACAATAGAGACAGTAGATCTAGCTGGTCTCTCATAATATAATAGAGACAGTAGATCTAGCTGGTCTGTCATAATATAATAGAGACAGTAGATATAGCTGGTCTGTCATATTATAATAGAGACAGTAGATCTAGCTGGTCTGTCATATTATAATAGAGACAGTAGATCTAGCTGGTCTGTCATATCATAATAGAGACAGTAGATCTAGCTGGTCTGTCATAAGATAATAGAGACAGTAGATCTAGCTGGTCTGTCAAAAAATATATTAGAGACACTAGATATAGCTGGTCTGTCATATTATAATAGAGACAGTAGATCTAGCTGGTCTGTCATATTATAAAAGAGACAGTAGATCTAGCTGGTCTGTAATAATATAATAGAGACAGTAGATATAGCTGGTCTGTCTTAATATGATAGACACATTAGATCTAGCTGGTCTGTCATAAGATAATAGAGACAGTAGATCTAGCTGGTCTGTCATATTATAATAGAGACAGTAGATCTAGCTGGTCTGTCATAATATAACAGAGACAGTAGATATAGCTGGTCTGTCATATTATAACAGAGACAGTAGATATAGCTGGTCTGTCATATTACAATAGAGACAGTAGATCTAGATGGTCTGTCATATAATAGAGACAGTAGATCTAGCTGGTCTGTCATATTATAATAGAGACAGTAGATCTAGCTGGTCTGTCATATTATAATAGAGACAGTAGTTCTAGCTGGTCTGTCAAAATATAATAGAGACATTAAATCTAGCTGGTCTGTCATATTATAATAGAGACAGTAGATCTAGCTGGTCTGTCATATTATAATAGAGACAGTAGATCTAGCTGGTCTTTCATATTATAAAGAGACAGTAGATCTAGCTGGTCTGTAATAATATAATAGAGACAGTAGATCTAGCTGGTCTGTCATAAGATAATAGAGACAGTAGTTCTAGCTGGTCTGTCAAAATATAATAGAGACAGTAGATCTAGCTGGTCTGTCATATCATAATAGAGACAGTAGATCTAGCTGGTCTGTCATAAGATAATAGAGACAGTAGATCTAGCTGGTCTGTCAAAAAATATATTAGAGACACTAGATATAGCTGGTGTGTCATATTATAAGAGAGACAGTAGATCTAGCTGGTCTGTCATATTATAAAGAGACAGTAGATCTAGCTGGTCTGTAATAATATAATAGAGACAGTAGATATAGCTGGTCTGTCTTAATATGATAGAGACAGTAGATCTAGCTGGTCTGTCATAAGATAATAGAGACAGTAGATCTAGCTGGTCTGTCATATTATAATAGAGACAGTAGATCTAGCTGGTCTGTCATAATATGACAGAGACAGTAGATATAGCTGGTCTGTCATATTACAACAGAGACAGTAGATATAGCTGGTCTGTCATATTACAATAGAGACAGTAGATCTAGATGGTCTGTCATATAAATAGAGACAGTAGATCTAGCTGGTCTGTCATATTATAATAGAGACAGTAGATCTAGCTGGTCTGTCATATTATAATAGAGACAGTAGTTCTAGCTGGTCTGTCATATTATAATAGAGACAGTAGATTTAGCTGGTCTGTCATTTTATAACAGAGACAGTAGATCTAGCTGGTCTGTCATAATATAATAGAGACAGTAGATCTAGCTGGTCTGTCATATTATAAAAGAGACAGTAGATCTAGCTGGTCTGTAATAATATAATAGAGACAGTAGATATAGCTGGTCTGTCATAATATAATAGAGACAGTAGATCTAGCTGGTCTGTCTTAATATGATAGAGAAAGTAGATATAGCTGGTCTGTCATATTATAAAAGAGACAGTAGATCTAGCTGGTCTGTAATAATATAATAGAGACAGTAGATATAGCTTGTCTGTCATATTATAATAGAGACAGTAGATCTAGCTGGTCTGTCATAAGATAATAGAGACAGTAGATCTAGCTGGTCTGTCATAATATATTAGAGACAGTAGATATAGCTGGTCTGTCATATTATAATAGAGACAGTAGATCTAGCTGGTCTGTCATAATATAATAGAGACAGTAGATCTAGCTTGTCTGTCATATTACAATAGAGACAGTAGATCTAGCTGGTCTGTCAAATTATAATAGAGACAGTAGGTCTAGATGGTCTGTCATATAATAGAGACAGTAGATCTAGCTGGTCTGTCATATTATAATAGAGACAGTAGATCTAGCTGGTCTGTCATATTATAATAGAGACAGTAGTTCTAGCTGGTCTGTCAAAATATAATAGAGACATTAAATCTAGCTGGTCAGTCATATTATAATAGAGACAGTAGATCTAGCTGGTCTGTCATATTCTAATAGAGACAGTAGATCTAGCTGGTCTTTCATATTATAATAGAGACAGTAGATCTAGCTGGTCAGTCATATTATAAAAGAGACAGTAGATCTAGCTGGTCTGTAATAATATAATAGAGACAGTAGATATAGCTGGTCTGTCATAATATAATAGAGACAGTAGATCTAGCTGGTCTGTCTTAATATGATAGAGACAGTAGATATAGCTGGTCTGTCATATTATAAAAGAGACAGTAGATCTAGCTGGTCTGTAATAATATAATAGAGACAGTAGATATAGCTTGTCTGTCATATTATAATAGAGACAGTAGATCTAGCTGGTGTGTCATAAGATAATAGAGACAGTAGATCTAGCTGGTCTGTCCTAATATATTAGAGACAGTAGATATAGCTGGTCTGTCATATTATAATAGAGACAGTAGATTTAGCTGGTCTGTCATTTTATAACAGAGACAGTAGATCTAGCTGGTCTGTCATAATATAATAGAGACAGTAGATCTAGCTTGTCTGTCATATTATAATAGAGACAGTAGATCTAGCTGGTCTGTCATAATATAACAGAGACAGTAGATATAGCTGGTCTGTCATATTATAATAGAGACAGTAGATCTAGCTGGTCTGTCATAATATAATAGAGACAGTAGATCTAGCTGGTCTGTCATAATATAATAGAGACAGTAGATCTAGCTGGTCTGTCATATTATAATAGAGACAGTAGATCTAGCTGGTCTGTCATAATATAATAGAGACAGTAGATCTAGCTGGTCTGTCATATTATAATAGAGACAGTAGATCTAGCTGGTCTGTCATAATATAACAGAGACAGTAGATATAGCTGGTCTGTCATATTACAATAGAGACAGTAGATCTAGCTGGTCTCTCATAATATAATAGAGACAGTAGATCTAGCTGGTCTGTCATAATATATTAGAGACAGTAGATCTAGCTGGTCTGTCATATTATAATAGAGACAGTAGATCTAGCTGGTCTGTCATATTATAATAGAGACAGTAGATCTAGCTGGTCTGTCATATCATAATAGAGACAGTAGATCTAGCTGGTCTGTCATAAGATAATAGAGACAGTAGATCTAGCTGGTCTGTCAAAAAATAATAGAGACAGTAGATCTAGCTGGTCTGTCATAATATGACAGAGACAGTAGATCTAGCTGGTCTGTCATATTATAATAGAGACAGTAGATCTAGCTGGTCTGTCATAATATAATAGAGACAGTAGATATAGCTGGTCTGTCATATTATAATAGAGACAGTAGATCTAGCTGGTCTGTCATAATATAATAGAGACAGTAGATCTAGCTGGTCTGTCATATTATAAAAGAGACAGTAGATCTAGCTGGTGTGTCATAATATAAAAGAGACAGTATATCTAGCTGGTCTATCATATTATAACAGAGACAGTAGATCTAGCTGGTCTGTCATATTATAATAGAGACAGTAGATCTAGCTGGTCTGTCATAATATAATAGAGACAGTAGATCTAGCTGGTCTGTCATATTATAAAATAGACAGTAGATCTAGCTGGTCTTTCATATTATAATAGAGACAGTAGTTCTAGCTGGTCTGTCATAAATATAATAGAGACAGTAGATCTAGCTGGTCTGTCATATTATAATAGAGACAGTAGATCTAGCTGGTCTGTCATATTATAATAGAGACAGTAGATCTAGCTGGTCTGTCATATTATAAAAGAGACAGTAGATCTAGCTGGTCTGTCATAATATAATAGAGACAGTAGATATAGCTGGTCTGTCATAATATAATAGAGACAGTAGATCTAGCTGGTCTGTCATAATATAATAGAGACAGTAGATATAGCTGGTCTGTCATATTATAATAGAGACAGTAGATCTAGCTGGTCTGTCATAATATAATAGAGACAGTAGATCTAGCTGGTCTGTCATAATATAATAGAGACAGTAGATCTAGCTGGTCTGTCATATTATAATAGAGACAGTAGATCTAGCTGGTCTGTCATAATATAATAGAGACAGTAGATCTAGCTGGTCTGTCATATTATAAAAGAGACAGTAGATCTAGCTGGTCTGTCATAATTATAATAGAGACAGTAGATCTAGCTGGTCTGTCATAATATAATAGAGACAGTAGATCTAGCTGGTCTGTCATATTATAATAGAGACAGTAGATCTAGCTGGTCTGTCATATTATAATAGAGACAGTAGATCTAGCTGGTCTGTCAAAATATAATAGAGACAGTAGATCTAGCTGGTCTGTCATATTATAATAGAGACAGTAGATCTAGCTGGTCTGTCATATTATAATAGAGACAGTAGATCTAGCTGGTCTGTCATATTATAATAGAGACAGTAGATCTAGCTGGTCTGTCATATTATAATAGAGACAGTAGATCTAGCTGGTCTGTCATAACATAATAGAGACAGTAGATCTAGCTGGTCTGTCATAATATAATAGAGACAGTAGATCTAGCTGGTCTGTCATAATATAATAGAGACAGTAGATATAGCTGGTCTGTCATATTATAATAGAGACAGTAGATCTAGCTGGTCTGTCATAATATAATAGAGACAGTAGATATAGCTGGTCTGTCATATTATAATAGAGACAGTAGATCTAGCTGGTCTGTCATAATATAATAGAGACAGTAGATCTAGCTGGTCTGTCATATTATAATAGAGACAGTAGATCTAGCTGGTCTGTCATATTATAATAGAGACAGTAGATTTAGCTGGTCTGTCATTTTATAACAGAGACAGTAGATCTAGCTGGTCTGTCATAATATAATAGAGACAGTAGATCTAGCTGGTCTGTCATATTATAATAGAGACAGTAGATCTAGCTGGTCTGTCATAATATAATAGAGACAGTAGATATAGCTGGTCTGTCATATTACAATAGAGACAGTAGATCTAGCTGGTCTGTCATAATATAATAGAGACAGTAGATATAGCTGGTCTGTCATATTATAATAGAGACAGTAGATCTAGCTGGTCTGTCATATTATAATAGAGACAGTAGATCTAGCTGGTCTGTCATAATTATAATAGAGACAGTAGATCTAGCTGGTCTGTCATATTATAATAGAGACAGTAGATCTAGCTGGTCTGTCATAATATAATAGAGACAGTAGATCTAGCTGGTCTGTCATAATATAATAGAGACAGTAGATCTAGCTGGTCTGTCATATTATAATAGAGACAGTAGATCTAGCTGGTCTGTCATAAGATAATAGAGACAGTAGATCTAGCTGGTCTGTCATAATATAATAGAGACAGTAGATCTAGCTGGTCTGTCATAATATAATAGAGACAGTAGATCTAGCTGGTCTGTCATAATATAATAGAGACAGTAGATCTAGCTGGTCTGTCGTAATATAATAGAGACAGTAAATCTAGCTGGTCTGTCATATTATAATAGAGACAGTAGATCTAGCTGGTCTGTCATAATATAACAGAGACAGTAGATATAGCTGGTCTGTCATATTATAATAGAGACAGTAGATCTAGCTGGTCTGTCATAATATAATAGAGACAGTAGATCTAGCTGGTCTGTCATAATATAATAGAGACAGTAGATCTAGCTGGTCTGTCATATTATAAAGAGACAGTAGATCTAGCTGGTCTGTCATAATATAATAGAGACAGTAGATCTAGCTGGTCTGTCATATTATAATAGAGACAGTAGATCTATCTGGTCCGTCATAAGATAATAAATACAGTAGATCTAGCTGGTCTGTCATAATATAATAGAGACAGTAGATCTAGCTGGTCTGTCATAATATAATAGAGACAGTAGATCTAGCTGGTCTGTCATATTATAATAGAGACAGTAGATCTAGCTGGTCTGTCATAATATAATAGAGACAGTAGATCTAGCTGGTCTGTCATATTATAATAGAGACAGTAGATCTAGCTGGTCTGTCATAATATAATAAAGACAGTAGATCTAGCTGCTCTGTCATATTACAATAGAGACAGTAGATCTAGCTGGTCTGTCATAATATAATAGAGACAGTAGATCTAGCTGGTCTGTCATAATATAATAGAGACAGTAGATCTAGCTGGTCTGTCATAATATAATAGAGACAGTAGATCTAGCTGGTCTGTCATATTATAATAGAGACAGTAGATCTAGCTGGTTTGTCATATTATAATAGAGACAGTAGATCTAGCTGGTCTGTCATAATTATAATAGAGACAGTAGATCTAGCTGGTCTGTCATATTATAATAGAGACAGTAGATCTAGCTGGTCTGTCATAATATAATAGAGACAGTAGATCTAGCTGGTCTGTCATAATATAATAGAGACAGTAGATCTAGCTGGTCTGTCATATTATAATAGAGACAGTAGATCTAGCTGGTCTGTCATAATATAATAGAGACAGTAGATCTAGCTGGTCTGTCATAATATAATAGAGACAGTAGATCTAGCTGGTCTGTCATATTATAATAGAGACAGTAGATCTAGCTGGTCTGTCATATTATAATAGAGACAGTAGATCTAGCTGGTCTGTCATAATATAATAGAGACAGTAGATCTAGCTGGTCTGTCATATTATAATAGAGACAGTAGATCTAGCTGGTCTGTCATAATATAATAGAGACAGTAGATCTAGCTGGTCTGTCATATTATAATAGAGACAGTAGATCTAGCTGGTCTGTCATAATATAATAGAGACAGTAGATCTAGCTGGTCTGTCATAATTATAATAGAGACAGTAGATCTAGCTGGTCTGTCATATTATAATAGAGACAGTAGATCTAGCTGGTCTGTCATATTATAATAGAGACAGTAGATCTAGCTGGTCTGTCATAATATAATAGAGACAGTAGATCTAGCTGGTCTGTCATATTATAATAGAGACAGTAGATCTAGCTGGTCTGTCATATTATAATAGAGACAGTAGATCTAGCTGGTCTGTCATATTATAATAGAGACAGTAGATCTAGCTGGTCTGTCATATTATAATAGAGACAGTAGATCTAGCTGGTCTGTCATATTATAATAGAGACAGTAGATATAGCTGGTCTGTCATATTATAATAGAGACAGTAGATCTAGCTGGTCTGTCATGTTATGAAAGAGACAGTAGATATAGCTGGTCTGTCATAATATAATAGAGACAGTATATCTAGCTGGTCTGTCATATTATAATAGAGACAGTAGATCTAGCTTGTCTGTCATAATATAATAGAGACAGTAGATCTAGCTGGTCTGTCAAAAATATAACAGAGACAGTAGATCTAGCAGGACTGTCATATTATAATAGAGACAGTAGATCTGGCTGGTCTGTAATAATATAATAGAGACGGTAGATCTAGCTGGTCTGTCATAATTATAATAGAGACAGTAGATCTAGCTGGTCTGTCATATTATAATAGAGACAGTAGATCTAGCTGGTCTGTCATATTATAATAGAGACAGTAGATCTAGCTGGTCTGTCATATTATAATAGAGACAGTAGATCTAGCTGGTCTGTCATAATTATAATAGAGACAGTAGATCTAGCTGGTCTGTCATATATAATAGAGACAGTAGATCTAGCTGGTCTGTCATATTATAATAGAGACAGTAGATCTAGCTGGTCTGTCATATTATAATAGAGACAGTAGATCTAGCTGGTCTGTCATAATATAATAGAGACAGTAGATCTAGCTGGTCTGTCATATTATAATAGAGACAGTAGATCTAGCTGGTCTGTCATATTATAATAGAGACAGTAGATCTAGCTGGTCTGTCATATTATAAATAGAGACAGTAGATCTAGCTGGTCTGTCATAATATAATAGAGACAGTAGATCTAGCTGGTCTGTCATATATAATAGAGACAGTAGATCTAGCTGGTCTGTCATAATATAATAGAGACAGTAGATATAGCTGGTCTGTCATATTATAAAAGAGACAGTAGATCTAGCTGGTCTGTCATAATATAATAGAGACAGTAGATCTAGCTGGTCTGTCATATTATAATAGAGACAGTAGATCTAGCTGGTCTGTCATAAGATAATAGAGACAGTAGATCTAGCTGGTCTGTCATAATATATAGAGACAGTAGATCTAGCTGGTCTGTCATATTATAATAGAGACAGTAGATCTAGCTGGTCTGTCATATTATAATAGAGACAGTAGATCTAGCTGGTCTGTCATAATATAATAGAGACAGTAGATCTAGCTGGTCTGTCATATTATAATAGAGACAGTAGATCTAGCTGGTCTGTCATAATTATAATAGAGACAGTAGATCTAGCTGGTCTGTCATATATAATAGAGACAGTAGATCTAGCTGGTCTGTCATATTATAATAGAGACAGTAGATCTAGCTTGTCTGTCATATTATAATAGAGACAGTAGATCTAGCTGGTCTGTCAAAATATAATAGAGACAGTAGATCTAGCTGGTCTGTCATATTATAATAGAGACAGTAGATCTAGCTGGTCTGTCATATTATAATAGAGACAGTAGATCTAGCTGGTCTATCATATTATAATAGAGACAGTAGATCTAGCTGGTCTGTCATATTATAAAAGAGACAGTAGATCTAGCTGGTCTGTCATAATATAATAGAGACAGTAGATATAGCTGGTCTGTCATATTATAATAGAGACAGTAGATCTAGCTGGTCTGTCATAATATAATAGAGACAGTAGATCTAGCTGGTCTGTCATATTATAATAGAGACAGTAGATCTAGCTGGTCTGTCATAATATAATAGAGACAGTAGATCTAGCTTGTCTGTCATATTATAATAGAGACAGTAGATCTAGCTGGTCTGTCATAATATAATAGAGACAGTAGATCTAGCTGGTCTGTCATAATATAATAGAGACAGTAGATCTAGCTGGTCTGTCATATTATAATAGAGACAGTAGATCTAGCTGGTCTGTCATAATATAATAGAGACAGTAGATCTAGCTGGTCTGTCATAAGTATAATAGAGACAGTAGATCTAGCTGGTCTGTCATATTATAATAGAGACAGTAGATCTAGCTGGTCTGTCATATTATAATAGAGACAGTAGATCTAGCTGGTCTGTCATATTATAATAGAGACAGTAGATCTAGCTGGTCTGTCATAATATAATAGAGACAGTAGATCTAGCTGGTCTGTCATATTATAATAGAGACAGTAGATCTAGCTGGTCTGTCATATTATAATAGAGACAGTAGATCTAGCTGGTCTGTCATATTATAATAGAGACAGTAGATCTAGCTGGTCTGTCATATTATAATAGAGACAGTAGATCTAGCTGGTCTGTCATAATATAATAGAGACAGTAGATCTAGCTGGTCTGTCATAATATAATAGAGACAGTAGATCTAGCTGGTCTGTCATAATATAATAGAGACAGTAGATCTAGCTGGTCTGTCATAATATAATAGAGACAGTAGATCTAGCTGGTCTGTCATAATATGATAGAGGCAGTAGATCTAGCTGGTCTGTCATATTATAATAGAGACAGTAGATCTAGCTGGTCTGTCATAATATGATAGAGACAGTAGATCTAGCTGGTCTCATAATATATTAGAGACAGTAGATCTAGCTGGTCTGTCATATTATAATAGAGACAGTACATCTCGCTGGTCTGTCATAATATAATAGAAACAGTATATCCAGCTGGTCTGTCATAATATAATAGAGACAGTAGATATAGCTGGTCTGTCATATTATAATAGAGACAGTAGATCTAGCTGGTCTGTCATAATATAATAGAGACAGTAGATCTAGCTGGTCTGTCATAATATAATAGAGACAGTAGATCTAGCTGGTCTGTCATAATATAATAGAGACAGTAGATCTAGCTGGTCTGTCATAATATAATAGAGACAGTAGATATAGCTGGTCTGTCATATTATAATAGAGACAGTAGATCTAGCTGGTCTGTCATAATATAATAGAGACAGTAGATCTAGCTGGTCTGTCATAATATAATAGAGACAGTAGATCTAGCTGGTCTGTCATATTATAATAGAGACAGTAGATCTAGCTGGTCTGTCATATTATAATAGAGACAGTAGATCTAGCTGGTCTGTCATATTATAATAGAGACAGTAGATCTAGCTGGTCTGTCATAATATAATAGAGACAGTAGATCTAGCTGGTCTGTCATATTATAATAGAGACAGTAGATCTAGCTGGTCTGTCATAATATAATAGAGACAGTAGATCTAGCTGGTCTGTCATATTATAATAGAGACAGTAGATCTAGCTGGTCTGTCATATTATAATAGAGACAGTAGATCTAGCTGGTCTGTCATATTATAATAGAGACAGTAGATCTAGCTGGTCTGTCATAATATAATAGAGACAGTAGATCTAGCTGGTCTGTCATATTATAATAGAGACAGTAGATCTAGCTGGTCTGTCATAATATAATAGAGACAGTAGATCTAGCTGGTCTGTCATATTATAATAGAGACAGTAGATCTAGCTGGTCTGTCATAATATAATAGAGACAGTAGATCTAGCTGGTCTGTCATAATATAATAGAGACAGTAGATCTAGCTGGTCTGTCATATTATAATAGAGACAGTAGATCTAGCTGGTCTGTCATATTATAATAGAGACAGTAGATCTAGCTGGTCTGTCATAATATAATAGAGACAGTAGATCTAGCTGGTCTGTCATATTATAATAGAGACAGTAGATCTAGCTGGTCTGTCATATTATAATAGAGACAGTAGATCTAGCTGGTCTGTCATATTATAATAGAGACAGTAGATCTAGCTGGTCTGTCATAATTATAATAGAGACAGTAGATCTAGCTGGTCTGTCATAATATAATAGAGACAGTAGATCTAGCTGGTCTGTCATATTATAATAGAGACAGTAGATCTAGCTGGTCTGTCATAATATAATAGAGACAGTAGATCTAGCTGGTCTGTCATAATATAATAGAGACAGTAGATCTAGCTGGTCTGTCATATTATAATAGAGACAGTAGATCTAGCTGGTCTGTCATAATATAATAGAGACAGTAGATCTAGCTGGTCTGTCATAATATAATAGAGACAGTAGATCTAGCTGGTCTGTCATATTATAATAGAGACAGTAGATCTAGCTGGTCTGTCATATTATAAATAGAGACAGTAGATCTAGCTGGTCTGTCAATAATATAATAGAGACAGTAGATATAGCTGGTCTGTCATATTATAATAGAGACAGTAGATCTAGCTGGTCTGTCATAATATAATAGAGACAGTAGATCTAGCTGGTCTGTCATAATATAATAGAGACAGTAGATCTAGCTGGTCTGTCATATTATAATAGAGACAGTAGATCTAGCTGGTCTGTCATAATATAATAGAGACAGTAGATCTAGCTGGTCTGTCATAATATAATAGAGACAGTAGATCTAGCTGGTCTGTCATATTATAATAGAGACAGTAGATCTAGCTGGTCTGTCATAATATAATAGAGACAGTAGATCTAGCTGGTCTGTCATAATATAATAGAGACAGTAGATCTAGCTGGTCTGTCATAATATAATAGAGACAGTAGATCTAGCTGGTCTGTCATATTATAATAGAGACAGTAGATCTAGCTGGTCTGTCATATTATAATAGAGACAGTAGATCTAGCTGGTCTGTCATATTATAATAGAGACAGTAGATCTAGCTGGTCTGTCATAATATAATAGAGACAGTAGATCTAGCTGGTCTGTCATATTATAATAGAGACAGTAGATCTAGCTGGTCTGTCATAATATAATAGAGACAGTAGATCTAGCTGGTCTGTCATATTATAATAGAGACAGTAGATCTAGCTGGTCTGTCATAATATAATAGAGACAGTAGATCTAGCTGGTCTGTCATATATAATAGAGACAGTAGATCTAGCTGGTCTGTCATATTATAATAGAGACAGTAGATCTAGCTGGTCTGTCATATTATAATAGAGACAGTAGATCTAGCTGGTCTGTCATAATATAATAGAGACAGTAGATCTAGCTGGTCTGTCATATTATAATAGAGACAGTAGATCTAGCTGGTCTGTCATATTATAATAGAGACAGTAGATCTAGCTGGTCTGTCATATTATAATAGAGACAGTAGATCTAGCTGGTCTGTCATAATTATAATAGAGACAGTAGATCTAGCTGGTCTGTCATATATAATAGAGACAGTAGATCTAGCTGGTCTGTCATATTATAATAGAGACAGTAGATCTAGCTGGTCTGTCATATTATAATAGAGACAGTAGATCTAGCTGGTCTGTCATAATATAATAGAGACAGTAGATCTAGCTGGTCTGTCATATTATAATAGAGACAGTAGATCTAGCTGGTCTGTCATAATATAATAGAGACAGTAGATCTAGCTGGTCTGTCATATTATAATAGAGACAGTAGATCTAGCTGGTCTGTCATAATATAATAGAGACAGTAGATATAGCTGGTCTGTCATATTATAATAGAGACAGTAGATCTAGCTGGTCTGTCATAATATAATAGAGACAGTAGATCTAGCTGGTCTGTCATATTATAATAGAGACAGTAGATCTAGCTGGTCTGTCATAATATAATAGAGACAGTAGATCTAGCTGGTCTGTCATAATATAATAGAGACAGTAGATCTAGCTGGTCTGTCATATTATAATAGAGACAGTAGATCTAGCTGGTCTGTCATTTATAAATAGAGACAGTAGATCTAGCTGGTCTGTCATAATATAATAGAGACAGTAGATCTAGCTGGTCTGTCATATTATAATAGAGACAGTAGATCTAGCTGGTCTGTCATATTATAATAGAGACAGTAGATCTAGCTGGTCTGTCATAATTATAATAGAGACAGTAGATCTAGCTGGTCTGTCATAATATAATAGAGACAGTAGATCTAGCTGGTCTGTCATATTATAATAGAGACAGTAGATCTAGCTGGTCTGTCATAATATAATAGAGACATAAGATCTAGCTGGTCTATCATATTATAATAGAGACAGTAGATCTAGCTGGTCTGTCATATTATAATAGAGACAGTAGATCTAGCTGGTCTGTCATAATATAATAGAGACAGTAGATCTAGCTGGTCTGTCATATTATAATAGAGACAGTAGATCTAGCTGGTCTGTCATAATATAATAGAGACAGTAGATCTAGCTGGTCTGTCATAATATAATAGAGACAGTAGATCTAGCTGGTCTGTCATATTATAATAGAGACAGTAGATCTAGCTGGTCTGTCATATTATAATAGAGACAGTAGATCTAGCTGGTCTGTCATATTATAATAGAGACAGTAGATCTAGCTGGTCTGTCATATTATAATAGAGACAGTATAATAGAGACAGTAGATCTAGCTGGTCTGTCATATTATAATAGAGACAGTAGATCTAGCTGGTCTGTCATATTATAATAGAGACAGTAGATCTAGCTGGTCTGTCATAATATAATAGAGACAGTAGATCCTGCTGGTCTGTCATATTATAATAGAGACAGTAGATCTAGCTGGTCTGTCATAATATAATAGAGATAGTCGATCTAGCTGGTCTGTCATATTATAACAGAGACAGTAGATCTAGCTGGTCTGTCATAATATAATAGAGACAGTATATATAGCTGGTCTGTCATATTATAATAGAGACAGTAGATCTAGCTGGTCTGTCATAATATAATAGAGACAGTAGATATAGCTGGTCTGTCATATTATAATAGAGACAGTAGATCTAGCTGGTCTGTCATAATATAATAGAGACAGTAGATCTAGCTGGTCTGTCATAATATAATAGAGACAGTAGATATAGCTGGTCTGTCATATTATAATAGAGACAGTAGATCTAGCTGGTCTGTCATAATATAATAGAGACACTAGATCTAGCTGGTCTGTCATATTATAATAGAGACAGTAGATCTAGCTGGTCTGTCATATTATAATAGAGACAGTAGATCTAGCTGGTCTGTCATAATATAATAGAGACAGTAGATATAGCTGGTCTGTCATATTATAATAGAGACAGTAGATCTAGCTGGTCTGTCATAAGATAATAGAGACAGTAGATATAGCTGGTCTGTCATAATATAATAGAGACAGTAGATCTAGCTGGTCTGTCATATTATAATAGAGACAGTAGATCTAGCTGGTCTGTCATAATTATAATAGAGACAGTAGATCTAGCTGGTCTGTCATAATATAATAGAGACAGTAGATCTAGCTGGTCTGTCATAATTATAATAGAGACAGTAGATCTAGATATAGCTGGTCTGTCATATTATAATAGAGACAGTAGATCTAGCTGGTCTGTCATATTATAATAGAGACAGTAGATCTAGCTGGTCTGTCATAATATAATAGAGACAGTAGATCTAGCTGGTCTGTCATATTATAATAGAGACAGTAGATCTAGCTGGTCTGTCATAATATAATAGAGACAGTAGATCTAGCTGGTCTGTCATATTATAATAGAGACAGTAGATCTAGCTGGTCTGTCATATTATAATAGAGACAGTAGATCTAGCTGGTCTGTCATATTATAATAGAGACAGTAGATCTAGCTGGTCTGTCATAATATAATAGAGACAGTAGATCTAGCTGGTCTGTCATATTATAATAGAGACAGTAGATCTAGCTGGTCTGTCATAAATATAATAGAGACAGTAGATCTAGCTGGTCTGTCATATTATAATAGAGACAGTAGATCTAGCTGGTCTGTCATATTATAATAGAGACAGTAGATCTAGCTGGTCTGTCATATTATAATAGAGACAGTAGATCTAGCTGGTCTGTCATATTATAATAGAGACAGTAGATCTAGCTGGTCTGTCATATTATAATAGAGACAGTAGATCTAGCTGGTCTGTCATAATATAATAGAGACAGTAGATCTAGCTGGTCTGTCATATTATAATAGAGACAGTAGATCTAGCTGGTCTGTCATATTATAATAGAGACAGTAGATCTAGCTGGTCTGTCATATTATAATAGAGACAGTAGATCTAGCTGGTCTGTCATAATATAATAGAGACAGTAGATCTAGCTGGTCTGTCATATTATAATAGAGACAGTAGATCTAGCTGGTCTGTCATATTATAATAGAGACAGTAGATCTAGCTGGTCTGTCATATTATAATAGAGACAGTAGATCTAGCTGGTCTGTCATAATATAATAGAGACAGTAGATCTAGCTGGTCTGTCATATTATAATAGAGACAGTAGATCTAGCTGGTCTGTCATATATAATAGAGAGACAGTAGATCTAGCTGGTCTGTCATATTATAATAGAGACAGTAGATCTAGCTGGTCTGTCATATTATAATAGAGACAGTAGATCTAGCTGGTCTGTCATATTATAATAGAGACAGTAGATCTAGCTGGTCTGTCATAATATAATAGAGACAGTAGATCTAGCTGGTCTGTCATATTATAATAGAGACAGTAGATCTAGCTGGTCTGTCATATTATAATAGAGACAGTAGATCTAGCTGGTCTGTCATAATATAATAGAGACAGTAGATCTAGCTGGTCTGTCATATTATAATAGAGACAGTAGATCTAGCTGGTCTGTCATATTATAATAGAGACAGTAGATCTAGCTGGTCTGTCATATTATAATAGAGACAGTAGATCTAGCTGGTCTGTCATATTATAATAGAGACAGTAGATCTAGCTGGTCTGTCATAATATAATAGAGACAGTAGATCTAGCTGGTCTGTCATATTATAATAGAGACAGTAGATCTAGCTGGTCTGTCATAATATAATAGAGACAGTAGATCTAGCTGGTCTGTCATATTATAATAGAGACAGTAGATCTAGCTGGTCTGTCATAATATAATAAAGACAGTAGATATAGCTGGTCTGTCATATTATAATAGACACAGTAGATCTAGCTGGTCTGTCATAATATAATAGAAACAGTAGATCTAGCTGGTCTGTCATATTATAATAGAGACAGTAGATCTAGCTGGTCGGTCAAATTATAATAGAGACAGTAGATCTAGTTGGTTTGTCATATTATAATAGAGACAATAGATCTAGCTGGTCTGTCATATTATAATAGAGACAGTAGATCTAGCTGGTCTGTCATATTATAATAGAGACAGTAGATCTAGCTGGTCTGTCAAAATATAATAGAGACAGTAGATCTAGCTGGTCTGTAATAATATAATAGAGACAGTAGATCTAGCTTGTCTGTCATATTCTAATAGAGACAGTAGATCTAGCTGGTCTTTCATATTATAATAGAGACAGTAGATCTAGCTGGTCAGTCATATTATAAAAGAGACAGTAGATCTAGCTGGTCTGTAATAATATAATAGAGACAGTAGATATAGCTGGTCTGTCATAATATAATAGAGACAGTAGATCTAGCTGGTCTGTCTTAATATGATAGAGACAGTAGATATAGCTGGTCTGTCATATTATAAAAGAGACAGTAGATCTAGCTGGTCTGTAATAATATAATAGAGACAGTAGATATAGCTTGTCTGTCATATTATAATAGAGACAGTAGATCTAGCTGGTGTGTCATAAGATAATAGAGACAGTAGATCTAGCTGGTCTGTCCTAATATATTAGAGACAGTAGATATAGCTGGTCTGTCATATTATAATAGAGACAGTAGATCTAGCTGGTCTGTAATAATATAATAGAGACAGTAGATATAGCTGGTCTGTCATAATATAATAGAGACAGTAGATCTAGCTGGTCTGTCATATTATAATAGAGACAGTAGATCTAGATGGTCTTTCATATTATAATAGAGACAGTAGATCTAGATGGTCTGTCATAATATAATAGAGACAGTAGATCTAGCTGGTCTGTCATAATATAATAGAGACAGTAGATCTAGCTGGTCTGTCATATTATAATAGAGACAGTAGATCTAGCTGGTCTGTCATATTATAATAGAGACAGTAGATCTAGCTGGTCTGTCATATTATAATAGAGACAGTAGATCTAGCTGGTCTGTCATATTATAATAGAGACAGTAGATCTAGCTGGTCTGTCATAATATAATAGAGACAGTAGATCTAGCTGGTCTGTCATAATATAATAGAGACAGTAGATCTAGCTGGTCTGTCATAATATAATAGAGACAGTAGATCTAGCTGGTCTGTCATATTATAATAGAGACAGTAGATCTAGCTGGTCTGTCATAATATAATAGAGACAGTAGATATAGCTGGTCTGTCATATTATAATAGAGACAGTAGATATAGCTGGTCTGTCATAATATAATAGAGACAGTAGATCTAGCTGGTCTGTCATAATATAATAGAGACAGTAGATCTAGCTGGTCTGTCATATTATAATAGAGACAGTAGATCTAGCTGGTCTGTCAAAAATATAACAGAGACAGTAGATCTAGCTGGTCTGTCATAATATAATAGAGACAGTAGATCTAGCTGGTCTGTCATATTATAATAGAGACAGTAGATCTAGCTGGTCTGTCATAATATAATAGAGACAGTAGATCTAGCTGGTCTGTCATATTATAATAGAGACAGTAGATCTAGCTGGTCTGTCATTATATAATAGAGACAGTTGATCTAGATGGTCTGTCATAATGTAATAGAGACAGTAGATATAGCTGGTCTGTCATATTATAATAGAGACAGTAGATCTATCTAGTCTGTCATATTATAATAGAGACAGTATATCTAGCTGGTCTGTCATAATATAGATCTAGCTGGTCTGTCATAATATAATAGAGACAGTAGATCTAGCTGGTCTGTCATATTATAATAGAGACAGTAGATCTAGCTGGTCTGTCATATTATAATAGAGACAGTAGATCTAGCTGGTCTGTCATATTATAATAGAGACAGTAGATCTAGCTGGTCTGTCATAATATAATAGAGACAGTAGATCTAGCTGGTCTGTCATATTATAATAAGAGACAGTAGATCTAGCTGGTCTGTCATAATATAATAGAGACAGTAGATATAGCTGGTCTGTCATATTATAATAGAGACAGTAGATCTAGCTGGTCTGTCA
Source organism: Oncorhynchus tshawytscha (assembly GCF_018296145.1). NCBI lineage: Eukaryota > Metazoa > Chordata > Actinopteri > Salmoniformes > Salmonidae > Oncorhynchus > Oncorhynchus tshawytscha. Next base: position 50,312,515 of record NC_056448.1, read on the forward strand.
TATTATAATAGAGACAGTAGATCTAGCTGGTCTGTCATATTATAAAAGAGACAGTAGATCTAGCTGGTCTGTCATAATATAATAGAGACAGTAGATATAGCTGGTCTGTCATATTATAAATAGAGACAGTAGATCTAGCTGGTCTGTCATAATATAATAGAGACAGTAGATCTAGCTGGTCTGTCATATTATAATAGAGACAGTAGATCTAGCTGGTCTGTCATAAGATAATAGAGACAGTAGATCTAGCTGGTCTGTCATAATATAATAGAGACAGTAGATATAGCTGGTCTGTCATATTATAATAGAGACAGTAGATCTAGCTGGTCTGTCATAGATTATAATATAGAGACAGTAGATCTAGCTGGTCTGTCATAATATAATAGAGACAGTAGATCTAGCTGGTCTGTCATATTATAATAGAGACAGTAGATCTAGCTGGTCTGTCATATTATAATAGAGACAGTAGATCTAGCTGGTCTGTCATATTATAATAGAGACAGTAGATCTAGCTGGTCTGTCATAATATAATAGAGACAGTAGATCTAGCTGGTCTGTCATAATATAATAGAGACAGTAGATCTAGCTGGTCTGTCATAATATAATAGAGACAGTAGATCTAGCTGGTCTGTCATATTATAATAGAGACAGTAGATCTAGCTGGTCTGTCAAAATATAATAGAGACAGTAGATCTAGCTGGTCTGTCATATTATAATAGAGACAGTAGATCTAGCTGGTCTGTCATAATATAATAGAGACAGTAGATCTAGCTGGTCTGTCATATTATAATAGAGACAGTAGATCTAGCTGGTCTGTCATAATATAATAGAGACAGTAGATATAGCTGGTCTGTCATATTATAAAAGAGACAGTAGATCTAGCTGGTCTGTCATAATATAATAGAGACAGTAGATATAGCTGGTCTGTCATATTATAATAGAGACAGTAGATCTAGCTGGTCTGTCATAATATAATAGAGACAGTAGATCTAGCTGGTCTGTCATAATATAATAGAGACAGTAGATCTAGCTGGTCTGTCATATTATAATAGAGACAGTAGATCTAGCTGGTCTGTCATAATATAGTAGAGACAGTAGATCTAGCTGGTCTGTCATATTATAATAGAGACAGTAGATCTAGCTGGTCTGTCATATTATAATAGAGACAGTAGATCTAGCTGGTCTGTCATAATTATAATAGAGACAGTAGATCTAGCTGGTCTGTCATAATATAATAGAGACAGTAGATCTAGCTGGTCTGTCATAATTATAATAGAGACAGTAGATCTAGCTGGTCTGTCATATTATAATAGAGACAGTAGATCTAGCTGGTCTGTCATAATATAATAGAGACAGTAGATCTAGCTGGTCTGTCATAATTTAATAGAGACAGTAGATCTAGCTGGTCTGTCATATTATAATAGAGACAGTAGATCTAGCTGGTCTGTCATAATATAATAGAGACAGTAGATCTAGCTGTTCTGTCATATTATAATAGAGACAGTAGATCTAGCTGGTCTGTCATAATATAATAGAGACAGTAGATGTACCTGGTCTCTCATAATATAATAGAGACAGTAGATCTAGCTGGTCTGTCATATTATAATAGAGACTGTAGATCTATCTGGTCTGTCATTTATAATAGAGACAGTAGATCTAGCTGGTCTGTCATAATATAATAGAGACAGTAGATCTAGCTGGTCTGTCATAGTACAATAGAGACAGTAGATCTAGCTGGTCTGTCATATTATAATAGAGACAGTAGATCTAGCTGGTCTGTCATATTATAATAGAGACAGTAGATCTAGCTGGTCTGTCATATTATAATAGAGACAGTAGATCTAGCTGGTCTGTCATATTATAATAGAGACAGTAGATCTAGCTGGTCTGTCATAATTATAATAGAGACAGTAGATCTAGCTGGTCTGTCATAATATAATAGAGACAGTAGATCTAGCTGGTCTGTCATAATATAATAGAGACAGTAGATCTAGCTGGTCTGTCATATTATAATAGAGACAGTAGATCTAGCTGGTCTGTCATAATATAATAGAGACAGTAGATATAGCTGGTCTGTCATATTATAATAGAGACAGTAGATCTAGCTGGTCTGTCATAATATAATAGAGACAGTAGATCTAGCTGGTCTGTCATAATATAATAGAGACAGTAGATCTAGCTGGTCTGTCATATTATAATAGAGACAGTAGATCTAGCTGGTCTGTCATAATATATATAGAGACAGTAGATCTAGCTGGTCTGTCATAATATAATAGAGACAGTAGATCTAGCTGGTCTGTCATATTATAATAGAGACAGTAGATCTAGCTGGTCTGTCATAATATAATAGAGACAGTAGATCTAGCTGGTCTGTCATATTATAATAGAGACAGTAGATCTAGCTGGTCTGTCATAATATAATAGAGACAGTAGATCTAGCTGGTCTGTCATAATATAATAGAGACAGTAGATCTAGCTGGTCTGTCATATTATAATAGAGACAGTAGATCTAGCTGGTCTGTCATATTATAATAGAGACAGTAGATCTAGCTGGTCTGTCATATTATAATAGAGACAGTAGATCTAGCTGGTCTGTCATAATATAATAGAGACAGTAGATCTAGCTGGTCTGTCATATTATAATAGAGACAGTAGATCTAGCTGGTCTGTCATATTATAATAGAGACAGTAGATCTAGCTGGTCTGTCATAATATAATAGAGACAGTAGATCTAGCTGGTCTGTCATATTATAATAGAGACAGTAGATCTAGCTGGTCTGTCATAATATAATAGAGACAGTAGATCTAGCTGGTCTGTCATATTATAATAGAGACAGTAGATCTAGCTGGTCTGTCATATTATAATAGAGACAGTAGATCTAGCTGGTCTGTCATATTATAATAGAGACAGTAGATCTAGCTGGTCTGTCATAATATAATAGAGACAGTAGATAATTATAGCTGGTCTGTCTGTCATATAAATAGAGACAGTAGATCTAGCTGGTCTGTCATAATATAATAGAGACAGTAGATATAGCTGGTCTGTCATATTTTAATAGAGACAGTAGATCTAGCTGGTCTGTCATAATATAATAGAGACAGTAGATCTAGCTGGTCTGTCATATTATAAAATAGACAGTCGATATAGCTGGTCTGTCATATTATAATAGAGACAGTAGATCTAGCTGGTCTGTCATATTATAATAGAGACAGTAGATCTAGCTGGTCTGTCATAATATAATAGAGACAGTAGATCTAGCTGGTCTGTCATAATATAATAGAGACAGTAGATCTACTTGGTCTGTCATGATATAATAGAGACAGTAGATCTAGCTGGTCTGTCATATTATAATAGAGACAGTACATCTAGCTGGTCTGTCATAATATAATAGAGACAGTAGATCTACCTGGTCTATCATATTATAATAAAGACAGTAGATCTAGCTGGTCTGTAAAATTATAATAGAGACAGTATATCTAGCTGGTCTGTCAAATTATAATAGAGACAGTATATCTAGCTGGTCTGTCATAATATAATAGAGACAGTATATCGAGCTGGTCTGTCATATTATAAAAGAGACAGTAGATCTAGCTGGTCTGTCATAATATGAGACAGTAGATCTAGCTGGTCTGTCATATTATAAAAAAGACAGTAGATATAGCTGATCTGTCATATTATAATAGAGACAGTAGTTCTAGCTTGTCTGTCATATTATAATAGAGACAGTAGATCTAGCTGGTCTGTCATAATATAATAGAGACAGTAGATATAGCTGGTCTGTCATATTATAATAGAGACAGTAGATCTAGCTGGTCTGTCATAATATAATAGAGACAGTAGATCTAGCTGGTCTGTCATATCATAATAGAGACAGTAGATCTAGCTGGTCTGTCATAAGATAATAGAGACAGTAGATCTAGCTGGTCTGTCAAAAAATATATTAGAGACACTAGATATAGCTGGTCTGTCATATTATAATAGAGACAGTAGATCTAGCTGGTCTGTCATATAATAGAGACAGTAGATAATAGAGACAGTAGATCTAGCTGGTCTGTCATAATATAATAGAGACAGTAGATCTAGCTGGTCTGTCATATTATAATAGAGACAGTAGATCTAGCTGGTCTGTCATAATATAATAGAGACAGTAGATCTAGCTGGTCTGTCATATTATAATAGAGACAGTAGATCTAGCTGGTCTGTCATAATTATAGAGACAGTAGATCTAGCTGGTCTGTCATATTATAATAGAGACAGTAGATCTAGCTGGTCTGTCATATTATAATAGAGACAGTAGATCTAGCTGGTCTGTCATATTATAATAGAGACAGTAGATCTAGCTGGTCTGTCATAAATATAATAGAGACAGTAGATCTAGCTGGTCTGTCATATTATAATAGAGACAGTAGATCTAGCTGGTCTGTCATATTATAATAGAGACAGTAGATCTAGCTGGTCTGTCATATTATAATAGAGACAGTAGATCTAGCTGGTCTGTCATAATATAATAGAGACAGTAGATATAGCTGGTCTGTCATATTATAAAAGAGACAGTAGATCTAGCTGGTCTGTAATAATATAATAGAGACAGTAGTTCTAGCTGGTATGTCATATTATAATAGAGACAGTAGATCTAGCTGGTCTGTCATAATATAAAAGAGACAGTCGATATAGCTGGTCTGTCATATTATAATAGAGACAGTAGATCTGGCTGGTCTGTAATAACATAATAGAGACAGTAGATATAGCTGGACTGTCATATTATAATAGAGACAGTTGATATAGCTGGTCTGTCATATTATAATAGAGACAGTAGATCTAGCTGGTCTGTCATATTATAACAGAGACAGTAGATCTAGCTGGTCTGTCATAATATAATAGAGACAGTAGATCTAGCTGGTCTGTAATAATATAATAGAGACAGTAGATATAGCTGGTCTGTCATAATTATAATAGAGACAGTAGATCTAGCTGGTCTGTCATATTATAATAGAGACAGTAGATCTAGCTGGTCTGTCATATTATAATAGAGACAGTAGATCTAGCTGGTCTGTCATATAATAGAGACAGTAGATCTAGCTAATATTATAATAGAGACAGTAGATTTAGCTGGTCTGTCATATTATAAAAGAGACAGTAGATCTAGCTGGTCTGTCATAATATAATAGAGACAGTAGATATAGCTGGTCTGTCATATTATAATAGAGACAGTAGATCTAGCTGGTCTTTCATATTATAATAGAGACAGTAGATCTAGCTGGTCAGTCATATTATAAAAGAGACAGTAGATCTAGCTGGTCTGTAATAATATAATAGAGACAGTAGATATAGCTGGTCTGTCATAATATAATAGAGACAGTAGATCTAGCTGGTCTGTCTTAATATGATAGAGACAGTAGCTGGTCTGTCATAATATAATAGAGACAGTAGATCTAGCTGGTCTGTCATATTATAATAGAGACAGTAGATCTAGCTGGTCTGTCATAATATAATAGAGACAGTAGATCTAGCTGGTCTGTCATAATATAATAGAGACAGTAGATATAGCTGGTCTGTCATATTATAATAGAGACAGTAGATTTAGCTGGTCTGTCATTTTATAACAGAGACAGTAGATCTAGCTGGTCTGTCATAATATAATAGAGACAGTAGATCTAGCTTGTCTGTCATATTATAATAGAGACAGTAGATCTAGCTGGTCTGTCATAATATGACAGAGACAGTAGATATAGCTGGTCTGTCATATTACAATAGAGACAGTAGAATAGAGACAGTAGATCTAGCTGGTCTGTCATATTATAATAGAGACAGTAGATCTAGCTGGTCTGTCATATTATAATAGAGACAGTAGATCTAGCTGGTCTGTCATAATATAACAGAGACAGTAGATATAGCTGGTCTGTCATATTACAATAGAGACAGTAGGCTGGTCTGTCATAAGCCAATAGAGACAGTAGATCTAGCTGGTCTGTCATAATATAAATAGAGACAGAAATTAGCTGGTCTGTCATAATATAAAGGGCAGTAGTTCTAGCTGGTCTGTCAAAATATAAAAGACAGTAGATCTGGCTGGTCTGTCATATCATAATAAAGACAGTAGATCTAGCTGGTGCTGTCAAAAATATATTAGAGACACTAGATATACTGGTCTCGTCATAAAATTATAACAGAGCACTGGAGTCTAGCTGGTGTGTCAAAAAATAATATTAGACAGTAGATCTAGCTGGTCTGTCATATATAATAGAGACAGTAGATCTAGCTGGTCTGTCATATTAGAGACAGTAGATATAGCTGGTCTGTCTAATATAATAGAGACAGTAGATCTAGCTGGTCTGTCATATTATAATAGAGACAGTAGATCTAGCTGGTCTGTCAAAATTATAATAGAGACAGTAGATCTAGCTGGTCTGTCATAT